>NW_020528142.1:75000-375000 GCF_003368295.1 Carassius auratus
GTGCTGTGATGCAGGTGTGGAAAATTGATTGTGATTAACAATGCTGCCTATAAGATGCTGGCTTTCTTACCCTTTGGAGGGAAGGAGATTGGGGCTTGGTCTTTGCTGGTCTTGCGGACTTTCTCACGCTCTCCAGTCCAAGGCTTGAAGTTGTGTTTTTGTATCTTTATTTTTTTTTATGTTTTACCTCAATGTGGTTATGGCTGTTTTCTGATTAAAACACATATTTGTGCAAATTTGATTATGTTGTATGGACTCTCTATTCATGTTGCTACTCCTTGATCCAAGGGGTTGTAACACTACGTTCTGTCAAATGTTTAATAGAGCTCTCCAACTGATTCATGGGTTTAAGTATTATTTACATATGAAAGATCATAATGGATTGTTTTGATTTTGGACTCATTTCAATCTGGAGAATCGGCTGTAAATAATGATATGCCATTTTCACAATCAGAGCATGTTTCATGAAGTTATAAAGGTAAAACCATGAGAATATTGTAGCATGTGCGCATTTGGAGTTTTTGTTTTGTTTTGTTATAATTCGATGACGGATATCTTCAAATCTGAATGACAGATTATTGTATAATTGGGCTCATTTTAATCGAGAGAATTTAACATTTTCCACGAGCTATGCATGTTTCATGAAGTTATGAATGGAAACGTAACCTATGTTATTTTCTCAGTTGAATGATTTCATGTGTGTGATAATATCGTAAGTAATATATTTAGATCAAGTGAACAATAACTGATTCATGGGTTTAAGTATTATTTACATATGAAAGATCATAATGGATTGTTTTGATTTTGGACTCATTTCAATCTGGAGAATCGGCTGTAAATAATGATATGCCATTTTCACAATCAGAGCATGTTTCATGAAGTTATAAAGGTAAAACCATGAGAATATTGTAGCATGTGCGCATTTGGAGTTTTTGTTTTGTTTTGTTATAATTCGATGACGGATATCTTCAAATCTGAATGACAGATTATTGTATAATTGGGCTCATTTTAATCGAGAGAATTTAACATTTTCCACGAGCTATGCATGTTTCATGAAGTTATGAATGGAAACGTAACCTATGTTATTTTCTCAGTTGAATGATTTCATGTGTGTGATAATATCGTAAGTAATATATTTAGATCAAGTGAACAAATTACGATAATTTTGAGCTCCTTTTAATCTGGAGAATTTTCTAAAAAATGACATATGATTTTGCATGATCTAATGTTTCATGAAGTTATTAATAAAAGCGCAAAGGGAAACTAAAGTTATTTGTTGTGCTGTGCCTGTTGGGTTTTATGTGTTATAGCAATATATTTGGATCTCATCCATGGATTACAGTATCTCTGGGCTCATTTTAATTGGGATAATTTTCTGAAAATACTGAACACTGAAATCTTGTTTTATGAAGTTACAAGTAAAATGGTGACATCAATAGGCCTATTATTATTATTATATGGGTCTGGGGTTGACTTCTTGTACAAAACTCGCTCTAGTTTATTCAAAGCCTCAAACAATTTCTCAATGGTGCGACTAAAAAAAAACTCTGAGGTCGCACCGGTGCAACGAGCCATTTAAGGGGAACCCCTCGAGCCGGGCTTCGATTGTTCAGATGTGGGCCGGGCCTCCAGTCTGTTTAGACTTCTTCTTACTTTTATATATTAGACATTCGTCAATTAATGATGAAAAAAAAAAACTTGCTGCCCTAGTGGAAACAACAGGAGACCATGATGCCACGACTGTAAAGAGTGGCTCCATGGTGTTTTGTGTCCCGCAGCAGCACTGCTGAACAGTTCTGCGTTCAAATAATAGGCTTAAGAAGAAGATTTTAATTTACTAATAAACTAGCATTTTCTGAATCTGTATCACAAGAATGAAGTTGCTGTCACGGAACAGAGAGAGAGAGAGAACCCAGGAGGCGAATGGCAAGTTAATGCTCTTTTAGTAGAAATAAGGCAAAGCCGCAACGGCCAAAAAACAAAGGCAGAGTACAGGGATAATTCCTGGTCAAAACAATGGAGCCTAAAGTGGCTGGTCTGGGAAGCCTGTGATCAGCGAGACAGGGTACAGGTGAGGCAGGGGACCCCTCGTTACTCCTCACGGCAGATAACTGGGGGAGAACAAGACAAGCAACAAACAGGCCATACAAAACTCTCCAAACGACTTGACAGGACTAGACTAGACTAATGGTCTGTAGAAAAAGCACAAAAACGTCAGAAACATCCAAAGTGGTTAGTAATAATCTAACAGGGAATGGAAAGAGACAGAGCTAGAAATAGAGAGCCTAATGATAGGAGATAGAGAGCAGGTGAGCGGAAGAGAACGAGGAACAGCTGAAGATGATGAGAGTAGAGATAAGTGAGCGCAAAGGAAAAGAAAGAACCAGCAGATGGAGACCGAACTGGGATCATGACAGTTGCAATCCCGACTCGTCATCTCCGCATTAGAAGCACTTTTAGAGATAAGTACATCTTTATGGGTTATAATTATAATGAAAAATTTTATTTTGTAAAGTAGTTATTTAAAGCTATATTTATGTATGTATGTATGTATATATATGTATATGTTTTCACTGAGTTTCGGTTAATTTTTGTACTCCTATTAAAGACAACACGGAAGAACGAGCAACTGTTTTGTTGATATTGTGTGTACAGTTACGAATAATGTATTACTTTTACCTTTTATAAGCAAAAATGATGGCATATCCAAGGAAAAAATTGCAAGTGATCATGCTGCCGTTTCCCTGTCCTGAAGCATCTCCTCACAAATGATTGGATAGCTTACATTTATCTGGGTCTAACAAACACTGTCATATGCTTCAACTGTTTTATATCTATAGATTTTATTTTAGGCAAGTCGTGATGATTTGAGAAGGCTAAATTCATCAAACATATAGGCTCACTGTCTGCCGCTGGCAGCTTGGTCGTTACTTAAAAAAACCTAAAACTTATATTTAACAAACATAAAATGCTCCAAACGCTTTTCTAACTTAACTTAATAAAATATATTATATTAACAAAATATAATCACTTTTCTATTACATATAAAACTGAACTATTTTAATAGCTGATACAATAAGTGTAAGCTGTTTAGGGACTGTTCACCTGTTCAAATCAGACAGGTTTGTCTGATCTGTCCAATTTTTTTCAGACACAGTGGAAGATCTGATAAGAATCAGTGTAGATGGCCAAGTCTGGATTAGCAAAGGCCAAAGATCAAGAAGGACAGACTACAGGAGTTGGCCATCCGAGGGGCATGTGACTGCAGTGGAGGATAGTCCATAAGACATTGAGCCATGATATGTTCAGTTTGAAGCCCTTAAAACCCTTCATTTAGATTTTCTTTTTATTTCATATATCTTGAGATGTTTTAGGTTTAAATTTCACCTCAGTGAAACACTTTAAGCACCAAAACTTTTTCAGTAAGTTACCTTTCTTGTAGAAATGTACTTCAAATACATTATGTTAACCAGATTGTTAGTTAATCTTTTAGGCTACAAGTCAATATTGTTTATATGGACAGCGATTTAAAAGAAAAAAAAGTGGACTTGTAAGAAAAAAGTTAGGCGCACTAGTGTAACAAGTGCAAAAAAATGACGGTGGTAGCAGTAGAATACTTCTGTTGTCCTGACCCTAGTACAAGTTTTCATTCTAATCCTGAAAGTCTTAAATGCTTATGTCTTATAACATCACCTGTGTACCTAATTACTGATTGTCTGATGAGTGCATAATCGCTGAACAAAAAGTGCAGAATTGCTGAACAAAAAAAGAGGTTTCAATAAGTGCCACCTGCTTGGCGATAGCTGTAAATGTAAGCACAATAAAAGCTGTTGATTCCTGAGATGATTGTTTTCTAAAGACAGATATTGATTTCAATGGTTTGTATATCTTAAACCTGAATTGATTGCTTACCTCCATTGTAACTATTTTCCCCACACAAATGTTAATGCTCGATACTAACTTAAGTCTTATACTATCACAAAACTTTTGAAACAGATACTTTAACTAAACTTATGTATGTCCTGAGATATTGAATATCAAATAAGATGGATATAAATTATCTTGAACACTATATTTTTTCTTACATTTTGTCAGTTATTTCTCAGCAGGAGAATGTGCAAATATCTATTTTTATTTACTGAAAGTCAGAGTTGAGCAGTAAGTAGTTACTAGTAATTTAGTTATTTTAATAATATTGGAAAATTTTAAATTCTCTCGATTAAAATGAGCCCAATTATACAATAATCTGTCATTCAGATTTGAAGATATCCGTCATCGAATTATAACAAAACAAAAACTCCAAATGCGCACATGCTACAATATTCTCATGGTTTTACCTTTATAACTTCATGAAACATGCTCTGATTGTGAAAATGGCATATCATTATTTACAGCCGATTCTCCAGATTGAAATGAGTCCAAAATCAAAACAATCCATTATGATCTTTCATATGTAAATAATACTTAAACCCATGAATCAGTTGGAGAGCTCTATTAAACATTTGACAGAACGTAGTGTTACAACCCCTTGGATCAAGGAGTAGCAACATGAATAGAGAGTCCATACAACATAATCAAATTTGCACAAATATGTGTTTTAATCAGAAAACAGCCATAACCACATTGAGGTAAAACATAAAAAAAATATAAAGATACAAAAACACAACTTCAAGCCTTGGACTGGAGAGCGTGAGAAAGTCCGCAAGACCAGCAAAGACCAAGCCCCAATCTCCTTCCCTCCAAAGGGTAAAAAAGCCAGCATCTTATAGGCAGCATTGTTAATCACAATCAATTTTCCACACCTGCATCACAGCACTTAACCTAAAGACACAAAAATGTTTTACCCCATGACACCTGCTGGGCAAAATAAAATACTACAGCCCCTTGGATCGTCACAGTAGATTCAGACTATAACTTTTGACTCTCCTTGCTATATTCGTGGAGTTATGAGTTGGTATTTTTGTGTATGGCACTCAGAAAGCAACAGTATTTAAATAGTATATTTTGGCGAGTCAAGAGCTAAACAAAAAGTCCTGTTTCATTACAAAATACTGTAACTTTTATAAACATTATACTATCACCACAAAATGTTAATTAATATTTATTAAAAAATAAATATTTCATAAAACTGCAATTAAATTATATTATTTCTATAGTCTATACAAAAAAAGACAAAATAATAAGGCTGAATAAGCTGATCTATAGCATGTTAAATGATGGTTGCTTGTCTGTGAATGGTACACCCCTCTAAGCTCACAGAAGTGGTTTGACCCAAGTCCTCAGCAGCCAATGACATTGACCCGTTCAAACTGATTTTTAACGCGTACTTCACGTGTACTTCACGTGTATTTAACACGTGAAATACACGTTAAATACACGTTAAGTACGCGCTGTTTTTTAACACGTAAACAACACGTATTTAACGCGTTAAATACGTGTTGTTTACGCGTGAAATACACGTATTTAACGTGTTGTTGACGCGTTAAAATTCACGTGAATTTGACCCTTTTGGCCTTCCATATTCGGCTATACCTGCATCTAGTTCAAATTAACTAGATTTTCGCTAAATATAGCAAAAAGAGTTGCCGAGTTGACAATACTGGATACTGATGATGACATCATATTTTTACCGATTTTCAAACCGACAGTCACCTCTACAATTGCATTGTTTATTACTTAAAGAACTTAGAAGTTAGACAACTTTGCTCTCACCTATTCGTGCATGGCAGGTTGTCCAATCTCTCTTCACATGATGCGCTGTGAACTGGCCACGCGTGGCAGCAGTTTCAGCTGACTTTTCAACAGATGTAGACGGCGGTAGATGGAATAAAAACGTAGTCTCAATACTCAAATTGACCCCTCGTTTTCTCACTCCACTGTCCTCCAGATCGTAGCAAAGGAACCGAAAGTAAGGGCATATCAGTTCTCAAGGAGACGAGAAAGGATGAGCGTGGAAACTTCCTGAAGAGTCGTGAGCGATGATACACAGGTCTATCTTTCCCTCGGTAACGAGAAGGCACAAATAAGAAATGAGAAGCACGCTGTATTTGTATTTCGTGTAAGAACGCTGTGATTTCGTGCCGTCTGTTCCAGCGTCCAGGAAGTTTAGTGGTCGCTCGTCATCACCACGCCCACGTAGTCGCCCTCTCGCTCAAGTTCAGGTTCAGTTTCAGGTTGCTTTATTTGGCATCATAGTATTGCCAAAGCATTTAATTAGGCCTACACGTAAAATACACAATACAATTACACCACTAAAGTTATAAAGTAGGCAATAAATGAGTAATGAATGAGAAAATAAAATAAATAAATAAAAACAGCACTGGTGTAAACATATTTTGCAGCTATTTTGGCTGCCATGCCATTCTCTCCAAGTTTAAGTCACAGTGTTTGCGTGATCACTGGTCTTTGGCTTTTTTATGGCGTCTTATCTCTATTTCTAATCTGTGGACACTGAGTCAATATTTTGAAAGAATTTGTCTTTCTTTTATTTAATTGTTTAATTGATAAGTAACAATTGAGTGGTTCTGGTTAGGTCCAAATAACACTGCAGTTTGATTTGGAGGTAAATTTTGTTTTGTTTTTTACATTCCTGTAAACAAATTATCTGGATACTTGAAATCGGCCGTGGCATCGTGGGCCCTGTGTCTCACATGGTGGCTGTTTCATAAAACAAGTTTACCAAATATCCAGGTTTATTTCAGATAGTCTGACTTCCTGTCAGTTGATTTGGCTCAAAATAAGTCAGACTAACTGAAATAAGCCTGGCTTATTTGGTAAATTTGTTTTATGAAAAAAGGCCCCTCTCTCTCTCTCTCTCTCTCTCTCTCTCTCTCTCTCTCTCTCTCTCTCTCAGTGGCTTATGTACTCATTAATACTTGCATTATTTAAAAGTTTATAGTTTGGTTTTGTTCTGTATGACTTTGTCACTCCAACCAAATTAATCTGAAATGATGATAAGCAATATTATGTACTCATTAATACTTGGATTATTTTAAAGTTTATAGTTTGGTTTTAGTATGTATGACTTTGTCACTCCAACCAAATTAATCTGAAATGATGATAAGCAATCTTGGAGGAAGGGATGAATTATGAAAGGCATGTGACTGTCATTCTACATACTGGTCTCTCTTCAGGCCAGCTGTGTTCCCAGCAGTGGTTATGGGAAAACATATAATAGTGACTGAAGCAGAATTCAAGGCCCAGGTATTTTTTGGAGTTATTCATCTCATATGACATATTTATTTTTCAAGTGTTATTAATAACTTGTGAATGTGACATGTAATAATGCCTTTGCCTGGTCAAAATTTACCAGCACTGAAATATAGGGGGAAAAAAGATAGAAAGGGGAAAATATTTTTCAATAATTAAACACTGTGTCACCAGAGTTGGTATTGTGGTTTTATCAGACACTTGAACCTAACATCTTATAAAAAATCAAGTTCAAATGGAGTTGTTAAGGTTTTTGACCAACGAATTACAGAGAGCTGTGTTTAGTTTGTTACTAGAACGGCTGTATCTGAGGCAGCAAGTACATCGCATTATACCTTTTCTTCAACATATAGGTTATAACATTTATTGTAGCTATATGGGTGCTTTTTCTTTTTGTTTAATACACATGGCCAAAATCTCATAATATAAACAATGAAGTGATATATGCCCAGGATATTAAAAACTTACAAAAGTATATTGCTACATCTAGATGGCAAATGCTTATACTCTCTTATACGCTCTTCAAACACACACAAAAACATTAGCCTTTGCAGTCATAGTTTTAGAGTAAAGAAAATACTGTACTTATTCAAACAACAGTTAGCATCTAGCATGATGCAATTTCCTATTCTTGGAAAAACCGCAGGGTGCAACATTGGGCCCAAGAAGAGACGTGATTCACCCGTCCAAACACATCCTGTCACCTCTTTATACGCTGTCCTGGTTCAATTCTAGATTATGATTAGAGGACCATAAAAAGTCCTAAAGTTTACTTAAAAACACAATGTATGTATCCTGTCCTTAACTTATATCTCAACCATACTTGGTAACATCGAGAGAAGTCACTACTCATTGTCTCAGTATATTCAACAATACACACAAAGGCAAATGACATTTTTAGCAAAGTTTCTATTTCTCCTTTTTGTCTTTGCTGCTGAATGCTGCGCATACACATCCTGTGTACTTTATAAAAACAAACCACACCCAAGATTTATTAAACTCTCTTAAGATCCAGGCCCAACTTTTCAGTTGATTTTCATATGATTTAGAATAGATACACTTTATGTTGCCCTTGTTCCCTATGCTGCTGATGCCAATGCCATTTGGACTAAAGCCTTATGACTCCTTATGAATCATTATTTGAAAACTAACTTAAAACGACTGAAAGCTATACCTTTCTTTGGAGAATTCAGCAAATGAAATTTGACCATAGTTGTATGGTTTCTGGTTGTTCTGTCATTAAATTAATTTTTTTATACAAATACTGCAGCTATGGCAACAGTTATCAAATACTGTCCACTTGTTGAGCCCCATGACAAAGGTTGAGACATGACTATTAAGAAATTGAGGTAAAAACTGTTGGTCTTGCTTTCAAATATGAAAAGTAATAAAAATCAGGCACTGGTGATAAATTTCATCAAACAAAAGCATAACTTTTAAAGGTGATTACAAAATTGTTTATGCCACATTCACATACGTTTGTTCATATGTATAGTTCTATTGGGTTGCATGTATAATTGTTACTTTGACTTTTAGCTGCGTGTAGTTCAATATTTACCCTCGTTGAGAATCGGTTGTGAAATGACGTCACTAGGTGACGTCTTTTACACGTGCATTACACGTCCATCATGACCCTCAATGAAATGCTTGTTAAATATACAAAAGCTGTGCTTACACCTTATTAATACTGCAATAATTAAAGTGCACCAAGAAGTTTTTAAGAGATTTTAAAGAGGTTGTGATTAGACGTCCACTGACGTCTTTTACACGTCTCTTCAAGCAAGACTATCAGGAAAAAAAAACTTTTTTTTAATGAAATACATTATTTGAATACAAAGTAAATTTATTTATCTTGTTTAAATAAATTGTAATCATAACGTGCCCAGTGTGGTTAAGTGATTGCAAAGCCACACTGATCATTATTTAAACCTGTTTTATGTATTCGCTGTTATTTTCATGGAGTGTATGCATATACATGTAAAACATGGCGGTTGTGGGGTAATGCAAAAGAGAGTAGATGGAGAAGTGTTTACGGATTTTAAAAAGACAAGATTAATGGAAATAGTTTGAAGATTTGAATTATGTATTTATGTATAAAATATCAGGATTTATTTATTTATTTATTTATTTATTTATTCTTTTATAGTTGAACCATGTACGTTTACTGAGACAATTTCACACTCCAGACCAGTAGGTGGCGGGTATGCACCTTTTACGGTGGTTTGCCAATCCGCCTGAAAACTCAAAAGAAGATGATTATCTCGCGCCCGCGCGATACGTTAGTCAAGCGTTCACCTGGAACACACAACCACGAGGAGAGGAGCAATTGAAGAGGGAGTTGTGTCTCTATATATTTATACTGTATAAAACATACTGTTGGGTAAGTACATCTTGTATTATTTGATTAACGTGCTCGAGTTTTACGTGTTTGACACGAAGGAAACGAGATCAATTTATGCCCACATTCATTGTCAACTGAAATTCACTGAGTATGGCTAAAATCAGCTAACGTTAGTAGGCTAAACATTACTTTGATTTTATACATGGTACAACATAGTATAACGTATTTTTAATGATACAGTCAACATAACTACTGTAAAATATTAATGTAGCCGTTTGAGATTTTCTTTCAGAAAGTAAATTATCTGAAAGAGAATGAAATGTTTAGCATGATTCGAACATGTATGTTTTCAGTAGCTGCTTTAAAAAATATTTTGTAATTTTAGAGTTGCTTATCATGTCCTCTGAGTACCAAAAGAATTGGAGACGACGAAGGGCAAGGGTTGATGCCTTAGTGGAACATGATAGCAGCTCTGAATCCGAGGGGCCAGTGGAGCCAGCCTTGGTGGGGGAGGGCAGTCCACTCATGGAGGGATCAACATGTGATGAATTACAAACTATGGAGGGCTGTAGTTCTTCTATCCAGGGGCGGATTTAGACATTTTGGGGCCCAAGGCAAACACAGACATGGGGCCCTCTACATCTCTTGTTTCCCTCCTTTTGTCAATCCTTATTTTTAAAAAAAAGCCCAACTTGTTACTTCTCTTCAGCAGTCTTCACACAGCAATGATGTATAGACATCTGGAGTTGTATCTGTAAGAAAAAAAAGAAGAAAAATAAAAAGGATTAATTCTATCCTTGCTCTGAACAGGGCCTCTCTGCACTATTAAGCAGCGTTCTTTGTCAGTGAGATGTTTTGGCCAGAGTGCTTGGTCATCTTCAAGTCAAGTGTAACAAATTGGTCAGAATAGCCGTGTTTCCACTACCGAGCTAAGACCGGGCGTGCTAGTGCGTGCCAGGGCCAGTCGCGTTTCCACAGTCACTTCCGGGGCTTGATCGTGCCTGGGGCTTCCTCGGGGCCAACGGCCAGGGTTTTTTGGCCCGACGAAAACCTTGGGCCAAAGCTTGGCAGCTGGGGCTAGAGGAGGAGTTACGAACAAAGGCGGAGTTTCTCCGTGTCTGGAGGGCGTCAGCGCGGATCATTTCAGAAAGATAACAGTTTTAACACAGGCATTAAAGACTTTTTAAATAAGTTGAGCTCAAAACTCACTCTTAGTTAGCAGCAAGTGTTTGAAATAACTTGATCCGAAGTGTATTATAATCACTAAACAAGGCAGAAATATTTATAAGCGATTTAAAAGACTATGCACGCTAAACATTAACGTTACAAAGTAAACATGTTAAATATGACCGCTTGGAGAAATCAGACATCGGCTTCTTATTCTCCATCACAATTGTGTATTTATTAAGTAACATTTTATCTGTCGTCTCGTTTCAAGAGTTTAGCTCCACGTTGCATATCATCAAAATATAATAATGATTTTTGTTCGGGAGCTTTTATAAAAATAGCGAGTCTGCACCAAGGATCATTTCAGAAAGATAACAGCTTTAACACCAGCATTAAACACTTTTTTTTAAATAAGTCGAGCTCAAAACTCTCTTTTAGTCAGCAGCGAGTGTTTGAAATAACTTGATCTGATGTGGATTATAATCACTAAACAAGGCAGAAATATTTATAAGCGGTGAAAAAGACTATGCACGCTAAACATGTTCCCATATAAACATGGTAAAATATGACCGCTTGAAGAAATCAGACGTCAGCTTCTTATTCTATATAACAGTCGTGTATTTAACTTAATATTATCTGTCACAAGCCTCGTCTCGAGAGCTTATCTCACGTTGCCTATCATAAAATAATATAGCCTAATAATGTTTTTTGTTCGGGAGCTTTTATAAAAATAGAGATATTATCATTCATTATAAATATGACATCTATACTGTGGCTAATAAACAGAAACAGACTCGACTGAATAAGCAGGCTATTTTCATAAGCGTTAAAAATAAATAGAATAGAAATAAGTGTATTTATGTGTCATTAATTTTGAGTCCTGATAAATTAAATCAATTCTATAGTTAAAACATCAATGATTTTGAATTTGAATATATAACAAAGCATGCAAACAAACGGCCTCTTTTAAGCCCTGGCTCGCACTGGGCCGACAGTGGAAATGCGGCTAGTGACTGCTAGTACTCATTACTCATCAATTTTCCTAAAAACTTTTTGCTTTCCTCCTGTTTCTTCCTTTTTTCAGTACCGCTTGGGTAGCTTCGCTTAATTTTTATTGTCAACACTCTCTCTCTGTACACAATGTCTATCACTGTCAATCACTTCTTCTTCGTCAGTTTTTTGGCGCATTACAGCCTTGTCACTTTCGCAGATGCGCAGTAAGTGAAATAATGGAATAGTCCAATGTAGTGAGGTGGGGGGGGGGGCCCTCCTGTCTGCGACACTAATGATTTGATGCCATTTTTCGCAAATGGAGTTTTAGAAATATATATTTTGCACGAAGTAAAAAAAAAAAAAATCTTTAAGCAAGTTAATGGGGCATTTGGGGGCCCCTAGGTAGCTCGGGGCCCAAGGCAATTGCCGACCTTTGCCTAATGGTAAAGTCCGCCCCTGCTTCTATCAGCACAGTAACAGTGTCCATTATGGGTGATACTGATGAAGAACACAATTATGACACCGACTCTACTGAAACAGAGTCTGAGCAGTTGAATGAGACTTCACATTCAACTGATGAAACACCTTCTCTCCATGTAGACTTGGCTAGTTGGGCTACTGCTACAAACCAGACCCACAAGGCACTAAATGAGCTTCTTTGTGTGCTCAGACACCATGGCCATAGACTTGCCAAAGATGCTAGAAGCCTTCTTGATACTCCACAAGGAGTGCCAGTTCATAATAAATGCAATGGACAGTATATTTATTATGGTATTGAGCGTTACCTTCTTGAACACATTTCAAAAGAGACAATGCCAGGGCAAGTTGAAATGTGCTTTAATGTGGATGGCGTGCCATTGTTTAAATCAAGTCAAATGTGTTTCTGGCCCATTCTTGGTCAATTTCCGAACTGTCAGCCATTTATTGTAGCTCTGTATTATGGATCCAGCAAGCCTGACCCTGTTGAGGAGTTTTTACATGATTTCTTAGAGGAGTTGCAACAACTCATCCGAACTGGAGTTTCATTCCAGAATTTGGTTCACACCATTACAGTGAGGGCGATCATCTGTGATGCACAAGCCAGGTCATTTCTAAAATGTATAAAAAGTCACAATAGTCTTCATGGATGTGAGCGATGTGTTGCAGTAGCACAAATGATCGAAAGGAGGGTAGTTTACTTGATGAAGGGTACTTCTGAAGGAAGAACCGATGAGGTATTCAACCGAGCTGGATACCCTGACCATCAAAAACAAATATCACCTCTTGTTAGAGCTGGTATTTTGTGTGTGAAACAGTTCCCCCTTGACTACATGCACCTAGTATGTCTTGGAGCCATGAAAAGGCTGCTGACATACTTTGTGGCGTGGGCCATTTATCTGTCGACTGAGTAAGGCTCAGAGAGAACAGGTACAAATGAACATTAGTACGTTGAAACAAGCTTTGCCTGCAGAGTTTTCAAGGCAGCCAAGAAGCATGGAAGACTTGGACAGGTGGAAAGCTACTGAGCTACGTCAGTTCATGCTCTACACAGGACCCTTGATCTTGAAAGATGTGCTTTCTAATGACCAGTACCACCACTTTCTTTGTCTGAGTGTTGGCATGAGCATTCTTTTGGATGAATCGGATGAGAAGAGAGAGTCCTATCTAGGATATGCACACAACATTCTGGAGCATTTTGTGGATAGCTCTGTGGATTTTTATGGACCTACCTTTCCAACATACAACATTCATTCCATCAAACACTTGTCAGAAGATGCTGCAAACTTCCACAGCTCCTTGAACGATATTTCATGTTTTCCGTTTGAGAACCACTTACCAGGTAAATGCCTCAGTTTGAAATTACATTTAAACCAATTGGAGTTGTTATTGGGGGGGGTGTTAATATCAGTTATTACAATTTCATTTCATATACATTTGAAAGGTCAACATAAACCAAATGAAGCTGTTGCAAATTCTACAAACAATAAAAAAAAAGAAGGTATGGCAAACTGTAGAAATGGATTGTGTATACATATGCCGTAAACAGCTTTTTGTAATGTTCTAATTTTTCATATTTTTTCATATGTCCTCTTTGTGCTAAAGATCAACTTTTGTGTCCAACACACTTGGATGAGACGTGCCCGACCCCTGTCTTTGTCTTCCCTACGTTAAGTTGTATGTTTGTGACTGCTTTGCATAATATAAAAAAGAATCGTGCTTTCAAAAATGACTTTTATATATTTTGATATGAAACTCAAATGTGTATGTAAATTGTTTTGGTGTATTTTGTTTACACAGGTGATAGCACACTTCTTGACAGTCAACATCGGTATCAAGATGGTGTGATTGATCTATACCCTACAATAATCAATGACACCATGAGACGTACGTGTTACTGATGCTGTCTGTTATTTTATTGCTGCATCCCTGAGTGCATTCCCACACTATACAAACACATTGCTTGGCTCCAAAGTGCATTCACTTTTGCCTTTAATTTGTAATTCTCATTTAGAAGTAATAATGTATTACATGAGTCAGAATTTTGACTGAATATCAACACAATATCCAAAAACATTGATTTAAAAAGTGATTTATTTTAATATTTTAGACTACAGCGTAATATAAAAAAAAAATAATTTTGCATCTGTATGTTTATTGTACTTAATGAAATAACATGGAAGGTGTAATTTGTCTCTCAGGTTCACATAATGAACAGCCATCTTCCAGACAGATACATCATGAATCGTTCTACAGGCCATCGTGGACTACCGAAAGAGGCATAGTATTGTTTTCTTGTTTAATGTCATACACCTAAAGATAATTTTTATTTATTTTTTTTGGTAATTCGTTTGTTATGCTGTTTTTCATTCATTAATATGTCCTTTCTGACTTTAAATAACTTATTTTTCACACCTTTTGTTTTTAATGTCTATATAGTATTGTCTACAGTCCAAAATTCTGGATTGACGCCCCAGTCCCAGTCCCAGAGGGCACCCCAGTACCAAAGGATGCCCCAGTCCCAGTGCCACAGGACGCCCCAGTGCCACAGGACGCCCCAGTCCCGGAGGGCACCCCAGTGCCAGAGGACGCCCCAGTACCAAAGGATGCCCCAGTCCCAGAGGATGCCCCAGTCCCAGAGGGCACCCCAGTGCCAGAGGACGCCCCAGGCCCAGTCCCAGTCCCAGAGGGCATCCCAGTGTATGTGAGAACTTTACAGTCACATCTTAATTTAAATGGATTCCATCTTAGTGACAATACAGCTTAGCGTATAAAAACATACATTTCTCTGAATCACTGAATTCTCTGAAGTTAATAGTTACAAATACAGAGCTTAAGTCTGTCAATGCTCAACAAGAAAAAGCACAGCCAGAAGATTTCATAACTAATGCGGTATTATACTGTGAGGTGACTTACTGTTAATATTTACACTTCCATAAAATTAACTTTTAATAATAATAATAAATAAATAAACATTTTTAAAGTTTATAGTACTAAATGAAGTTACATTTAATGTGCAATTTGTCTCTCAGGTTCACATAATGAACATCCATCTGCCAGACGGAGAATTCATGAATCGTTCTCCAGGCCATCTGGGAGAACCGAAAGAGGCATAGTATTGTTTTACTTTACTAACATTGTATTTGTTTAATGTCATCCACATAAATATAATTTTTTTAGTAATTGTACAGTAATGGTGTTCATTCACTAGTGTGTCCTTTCTTACCTTTACTAACATGATGTATTAAGTACATGTATGTATTATTTTATACACTTTTGTTTTTAATGTCTATTCAGTATTGTCACTTGTCCCAAATTCTTCACTGGCGTCCCAGTCCCAGAGGGCATCCCAATGAATGTGAAAATTTTACTGTCACATCTTATTTTTAACGGATTCTACCTTAGTGACAACACAGCTTAGCATATAAACATATACATTTCTCTGTATCAGAGTTAATAGTTACAAATACAGAGCTTATAATGTCTGTCATTGCTAAGACCTAAAAGTACAGCCAGATGATTTCATAATTAATGCAGTATTATACTGTGAAGAGACTTACTGTTAATATTTACACTTCCATAAAATTAACTTATTTGTCCAGGTGTGGTAACACACAACGAAAAAGTAGCAAGAAGGAGACTACCTGATTCTTCAGCTATGGCCTCAGCTTCAAATGCAAGAAGTAAGAAATGCTTTATGACTGTATATTTTGGATTATGAATATAAGTAAATCCTGACTGTATGTAAAGAATTAATCTTCTGTTTAAAACTTGGAAGTCCTCACAGGCATATGCAAGACAACCGTTAGCCTCCCCTTTTCATTGATGTACTTTAAATTGATGACACGCAGATGCTAAAGTGAATAATTGTAGTTCATATTTAAATATCACAAAGTTTAAATTGAACACTAATTTAAGAATGTGACATTAAAAAAATTATATCCTTGTAAAATTGTTACTATTTGGTCATTGTGTAGACCTATAATTAAAACGTTCAAATTCAGAAATACTACTAACATTACATTTTGAATTTTGGTGCAATTTGTATCACAGGTTCACATAACAAACAGCCGTCTTCCAGAGAGAGAAATCATGAATCATTCTCCAGGCCCTCTGGGGCAACCGAAAGAGGCATAGTATTGTTTTCTTGTTTAATTTCATCGACATAAAGAGGATTTTTAATTAATCGAACACTTATGGTGTTCAATAATTAATGTGTCCTTTTTTACCTTAATAACTTTATTTTTCACACCATTTGTTTGTATCTATTCAGTATTGTCTCCTGTCCCAAATTCTTCACGGGCACCCCAGTCCCAGAGGACACCCCAGTGTATGTGAGAACTTTAGTCGCATCTTATTTTAAAAGCAGTCCACCTTAGTGACAACACAGATCAATATACACTACCAGTCAAAAGTTTGGAAACTACTAATTGTTTGTTTTACAAACCGGACAGTATGTTTGTTCCAGCCATGGGGTTGTCCTATCCACAACTGAATTAACATTTTGCAATTTTTTTTTTCCAATAGGTGTTACCAGACCCTCAAAGAGCGCTTACCCCATGTCAACCACAAGTAAGAAATATTATATGTGGTGGTTTTAAAACACTGACCAGTAAAATAAAATGCAAATGCAATTTTTGTTAGAAGTACTAGTTTATGGTTTTGTATTGAATGACAGTAAGTGTTTTTGTTCCCTGTTAATTCAGTCTTGCACTTCAGTTTTCACAATCTTATTTTTACCTGAAATCAGCAGGCAAACAAGACTGGGTAAAAGTGTCCAAATAAACTGTAAAATATTATGCTCTGCATAAACTAAATGTGACTGCAAGTGTCATAATAAAGATTTTCTAATTATTCAGGTGTCCAGTTGTGTGTACATATTACTCTAATTTTTCTTTCAGAATTTCAAAGGAAGGTGTTTTCAATGTTGTTCGATTTGAAGGATCAACTTAAGCAAATAGTTGGCATTCTGGATCCTGGCAGGTCTACAACATCTCTAAAGAAGATGGATTCAGAGAGTGACCTAAAACTCTTTGAAGAATCCATAAAAGATGTTGATGTCAAGTTGATCTGCGTAAGTTTTGACATAGAGAATATGTATATATGTATTTGTATATATTTTTTTCCAGCTGTCTGTCTAAAGCAATGTTTCAATTGTTTTCACATTTAGGTCCAGCAACTGTCCAGGGTCGGTGCACATTCTGTTCGAGACTGTGTGAACAAAGTTATGAATAGGTATGTATTTCCCTTGAATTGTGTAATCTTGCATAATATTTCAGAGAAATATATCTTGATTATCACCATAATTAACCCAGCCATTTATATAACTTAAGTTCAGGATTTAATCTGTCACACATCACTTGTTCAGAAGTTGTGATATGTCTGTACTGGCTAATAGAGTCAGGCATACTGAAAACAATAAATCAAAACATTATTTCAGTGTAAGCAATGAATGATATTCATTACTTGTCACCAAAATCTATGGATGAGGATATAGTTCATAGCACTTGTTACATGATAGAGGAGTAGTTGTGAAAGTGTAAGTTTTAACATTGCATGCAATTGCTACCCTGCACATTACTGTTAATTGTGATTTGACCATTTTAGGTTATTTTTCTAAGGTGATGTAATCTTAAATTTCTTTCACAGAATGATGACAAATGGTCTAATGGTGAAGTTCAATATGAGGGGTGGTGGACAGCTTGAAAAAAAGCCGTTTAAAGCCACACCTTTATATGATGTCATTCAAGGTAATTTGGGGAATATGTCAGTATTAGAAAAATCTATTGTTCATTGTATATTGATGTAATTTGTATTGGTACGCTTTATTCAGGGGACATCACAGCTCACCTGTCTTTCTTACCACTTTCTCACAGTTACACACTTAGTTAAGGGTCTTTCTCAAGGGCACCACAGTGGTATTGAAGATGAAGAGGGGACAAATGACAAATGTTTACACCAACTAATCTAACACCCCATTTAAAGCAGAATGTTTTATACAATAAAATCTAATCCATGTTGATTACCTTTTTCTAATGTTTCATTCATGATTCAATTATCTTGTGTCAAGGTTTAATTTTTTTTTTTTTTTTTTTTTTTACAATTAGCTGTAGACCATAAAGATATTTTGAAAATACGTGCATATCATTTACCTCAAATTTCTTTTTTTATTTATTTTAAAAATGTGTTCTCTCCCCTCAGATGCTGTGAAGAGGTGGAGCCCAAATACTACCGACTCAGAAATAGATGCAGCAATGGCGGAACACCTAAAGCATGCTCCAGGAAGAGCTGGGGGTGGAGGATACAAAAACTAAGCAGAACCACTATAATGTGTTTAAGGGATAGTTCACCCAAAAATGAAAATGTTAATTTTCTCAACCTCATGTTTCAAACCTGTATAACTCTCTAATTTCTATTTAACACAAATATACTTGGAAGAATGTAATCAAGCAGATCTTGCCTCCCGTTAACTATCATAATTTTTCCTACAATAGTAGTTAATGGGTTTTGAGATCTGACATTACAAACATTCTTCCAAATATCTTTGTGTTCAGCAGATCATAGAAAGGTATACAGGTTTGAAACATGAGGGTGAGTAAATGACAGAAATTTCATTTTTGGGTGAACTATCCCTTTATTTAATTCAGTATTTTGTAATCGTTTTAGTTTGGTCAACAGATGCTAAACCGTTCCAAAAAAAAAATGCTTTATCATAACATGCTGCTTTTTTTATTATGTCCACAAATAATGTGTTCTTTGTGATGTACACTTGAATAAAACTTTTTAGGTACGTTAAGGTCTGACTGGACCGATTTTGAACCTTTTGTCAAGTTAAACCTCATAATTGCCTTTCACGATGTTACACAATGGGTGTGTGATTATTTTATAAGCAGGCTTATATATATATATATACACATACATACACTTAAACTATGCAGAAACACATTTAAAAATCCGTTAGACAACGACGTCCAGAAATCGACGCATTTAGACGTCCAGAAGACGACACATCTAGACGTCCAGGGACGTGCAGAAAAGACGTGCAGTTCACGTCCAGAAGACGTCAAAGACGTCGGTTCAACTTTCATTTTGGAACTATTTTTCAACCATGACGGGACGTCTCGGACGGACGTCTTTTCAACGGTCAAAAGACGTCCGAATGTTTGCTGGGATAGTTCACTTTGAAATTAAATTTTGGTATGTTTTAGCCTACCTCAAGGGCATCCAAGATGTAGGTGTCTTTGTTTCCGCAGTAGTTTCCATTTTTATATTTTTAGGTCAAAACGTTGTTTTTACCTTTTGTACACAATCACGTCCAAGTGATCTGAGGGCACACGTGAGAGGGATACAGAGTTTAATTCTCTTAACTACTTCATCTACAGTTAGGCTGGTGTCAAACAGACCTGGAGAGTCAATGACAGATACTTTTCTGCCATTTATTATTACATGAAACTTTTCACTTTGTCCGGTCACAGAGGAAGATGATATCTCTGAGTTAAAAACCTTCTGTCCCAGGATGTGGTCCCTGTTGTGCTTTTCCCCACACCTGTTTTTCCACCCAAAAGAATCCGTAGCGGCTCGCCTGGAAGATGCACCAAAAAAAAAACGTATTGCTAGTTGTGGCGAGGGGGGCGTGGTTTAGCGGAATCTGCAACGGGAGAGAGACGGAGGGAGCAGAGCGAGGCGTAAGTAGGTCAAGTGCAAATAACGAACACGTGTGTTTGATTGCAGTAATTGGCGTGGAGAGACCGGATATAAGCCGAGTCACCGCAGAGAGAGGGACACGCTGGGACCTCGTACTGCACTGGGAAGCCTCAACAGTGAAATTGAAGTTATTGACTGTGTTTGAGCAATATTTTGCTGATTATGCCAAGAGGGCATCGTGATTTGTTTTATTGGTTAAATAAACGAGCGTCCCAGCAACAAGCCGACCCCTGCCTTCTTCCTTCCTATTAAGACTGTGTCGAACCTTGTTACACTAGTGTCTTCGTATTTTACTTATTTTTATTTATTTATTTTTAAAGTCAATTAAATATTTATAGAATAATATTGGAACCAAAATTTGATACCTATACCACTCAAATCATGACCTGAAGCATCATTTTGATGATTTTGTTGCATCTAGAAAATTATACAGGTATTCAAGGGCAGGCTCTAAGATGGTTTAGGATCCTACCTGTCCGATCGCTACCATTTTGTTTACTTAAATGGGGTGTCATCTCATTTATCATCAGTAAAATATGGAGTGCCACAAGGATCCGCCCTAGGTCCCCTTCTATTTTCAATATACATGTTGCCCCTTGGTAATATTATTAGAAAATACGGAATTAGCTTCCACTGTTATGCTGATGATACTCAGCTATATCTCAACGAGACCAGATGAAACTTCTCAATTATCTAAGCTAACAGAGTGTGTTAAAAATGTAAAAGATTGGATGACAAATTATTTTCTCCAATTAAATTCGGATAAGACCGAGATATTAATTATTGGACCAAAAAACACTACACAGAATCTTGTAGATTACAATTTGCAACAAAACGGATGTACTGTTACTTCCTCTACAGTCAGAAATCTGGTTGTCATATTAGACAGCAAAAAAAAAAAAATCATATTTCCAATGTTACAAAAACTGCAAGCAGGTGTCCATACCAGACAAAAACCAAACCAAACCAAACCTACAAGGACACAGGGTAAGAGCACGACAAGATGACGGACATGAATTGACAAGGACTCCTTGACACATACTAAGACAGACCGGGTTAAATACACAAGGAGAGACAAACGCTAATGGGAATTAGACCGAGTGTAATGATTAGTAACTAGTGACAGCTGGGTGCAAATTAAGCAGAGGACGTGAGGAATAATTAATAAAGTGACAGACACCGTGGGGAAGGAGGACATCTAGTGGATTCCCAGTGGAATACAACCCAGACACTGTGACACCTATGATTAACTTCCATGTGTCTTTCTGCTTCCCAGTCACTCTTCAGTCTCGTCTGCTTCATCTCGGTGTTCCTGCAATAAGTAAGAATTATCATCCCCAGAGTTAAGTTAAGTTACCAATTGCCGACTCACCCATTATCTTCAGTGACTACATTTACATGCACCCAATAACCCGTTCAAAACCGGGATATTAGCAATAATTAGCGCACGGCCATGTAAACACCGGCAAAAACCCGGATATGCTCATATGCCCCTTTTCTAACCCGAATATTTGGTCTTGTAAACGCGTTTCGGCATATCCCCATCAAAATGTGTGTTCTGCGCATGTTCTATTCGCAAGGAATCTTGGTCTTTTGAGTCTTTGGATACAGGAAGAAGAATCGGAAATGACGCATATTGCGTCTTACGTCCAGACGCTAACCGTGCGTCGCTGTTTACATCGGGATATTGGTGACTGATTACACATTCCATGTATACAGGAGTAACTCTCTCTGCTCACGCATGTAAACGGGTTATCCAGAATGTTTCAGAAACCCGAATAGTGACCTTAACCCGACCATAACCCGAATTTTAACAGCTTGTAAACGTAGTCACTGTCTCCTGAACACCTGTCTGGTCCTGTGACAGCGTGTACACAGTGCTCTAAGTAATTTTTGCCAAATGATATTGATATGTGAAAGCACAAAAACAAACAGGCCTATAGCCCAATGTTGCTGCTATTTTGATACAGAGATTCAAACAGTTACGTGGGGAAAAGGTGAGAAAATTGTGTAAATGGGGAGCATGCTCCACACGGAATTTCTCCACATGGATACTTGCTTTGCATGCTCATTTGTATTTACTTTAATGTTTTTTTTTTTGTTTTTTTTTATGTATTAAAACTGTCCAAAACTGTAATTTAAAAAAAAAGAAAAAACTTGTTGCAACATTTTACAAAAAATAAGATTGATTACATTTGATCAAAATCCAATGTTATAAAAGATAAAGTGCCATGCAGGCTATTAAAGACAATATTGGCTGATTAGACAGCAATGCTGACCTACATTTCAAAATGTCTTCCCTCTCTCTCTCTTCACCCTTCCTACATATTTCAAAATATTTCCATTTAAAACAAGATATGTTTTGAAGTAAAGAGTAAAGACAATAATACAAAAAATATTTTGTATAGAAAGGGAAGTTGTGGCCTAATTGTTAGTGAGTTGGATTTGTAACCCAAGGGTTGTGGGTTTGAGTCTTGGGTTTATAAGAGGGGGAAATTAATGTACAGTGCTCTTTCCATGCTCAACACCTTGACTGAGGTGCCGTTGAACAATAGGAAAAGAATAGGCAAAAAAAACGTAACAGTCATACAATTCAAGGGCCATTATTGTAACCCCTCTACGTTTTGCACTTTGGACCAACGTAGTCAGGGTACGTTTTTATATGAGACTGGGTTGGCCCTTGAGCAAGGCACTGAACCACCAACTGCTCCCTGGATATTTTCAGCAAAACATGCCCACTGCTCCAGGTGTACTCACTGCTGTGTGTGCTGTTTGGATGGGATAAATGCAGAGCTCTGAGTATGGGTCACCATACTTTGCCATGTCACTTTCACTTATTTAATCAACCAGAAGCCAGTTCCACAGACACAATGTTAAGATTGTCTTAAGAGCTAGTTTGACCAACTAGCAGTTGCCAAGGAGTAATTATGCAAATACGACCAATCTACCTTTTCATAACTAAATTAAAAAAGACTAGACCAAATAGACCAGTCTTAAAAAAAATAGATTAATAACTTTTTAAGACTAGTTTAAACATTTAATGCAACCAGTCCCAGTTCTTTATTTAGGGTAGAGCAGGGGCGAAAGTACAATTTTTCAGAAAAAACTTCATTTTAAAAGATAATGTTGTATACAGAGATATATTTCTGCTGTGGCCAGTAACTCATAAGTGTGGTCTAACAATACCAGGTGGTATTTTGTAGAAATGTAGAAAGACTTCAGTATAATTTCACTTTGAACATAAATTGAACATTGTTACTTTCGACCCCATCGGCTGGGACGAAAGTAACACACAGGTGGGTCAAAAGTAACACAACAATATAAGCTAGATTATTTTCTGTTACTCTTATTTTTCTTAAGTATACCTGATTGTGACCTTGTTAATAAATAACTGCAAACATATTTTGTCCTTTTATCTTTGCAAAAAAAATTATTAAATTACATCTTCATATTTTCATTTTAAGTTTAAGTTTCATCAGATGTCTTAAAACCTGACTGTATTTTTTATTGTAAATTTCAATGTATTTTTATATAATAATAAAAAAATTCTACAGAATGCACAATATAAAAATTGTATCACATTAGCATAATAAAAAAAACACCCTCTCAAAAACATCTGGATAAAACCAGACCTCTGTCTGTCTTTCTGACCCTCACTCAGACATATTATTTTGGTATAATATGACATTAACATTTGTAAGAAATGATGCAGGACACAGAAATTCACAATATAGCATGCACTGGAACAAAATAAATACTTTTTGTGACTGTAGTGGGACAAAAGTAACAACTGTTACTTTCGTCCCGACAGGAACTCCTGACATTTAAACTCGATTTAATTTTATATAAAAAAAAATAGAAAATGCAAACTTTAGGATGTGTTAAAGCACTTAATAACCTGTAGATTGATCATTACTTTGACACATGAAACAAGAAAAACAACACGACTAATAAAAAAAAAATTAATAATTGCTTCAACAATTTACTTTTTGTACTCGAAAACAGTTTTACGGACCTAACTTCGGGAAACGATGAGGAAATCACATGATATTTCTCAGCTCCGTCAAGGATTGCATGCTGAACATTCTGTCATAGCTGGGAATGCAAATGCAGTAATAGGCTCTGAGAAAATCGCTTTGTTACTTTCGTCCCGTGTTACTTTCGCCCCGGTTCTCCTCTACCCTTGAAGTACCCACAACAAAATGTGTAAAATTGTGTAATAAAAAAAAAATGGGTGAAATGCCATGTAACTGAAAGTAATTCAGTCAAAAATGTAGCAGTAAATTACATCCTGTTCTGTACTATATGTAAATATTCTGTACAGCAAAATGTATACAAAAGGGAAAATTCAGATCTCACAAACAAGCAAAAACAATTGATCTCTCCCTTACTTTTTGCCTTCTCCAGATTTCAGGTTTTCCTCTTATAATTTTATATGAATCAAATTTTACAATTCAATTCACATTCCCTTTTATAGCACTGTTCACCATAATTGTAAAGCAGCTTCACAGAATAATTTTTCTACATTGTAAATAAGTTAAATTTATCAGTGGTGACTATATTAAAGTGATGTCCATATGGCACAAAATTTACAGTCCAATTCCCAGATTAGTTTTTAAAAGGCACAATCTCCTGTGATGGATGCTGTGGATATTGTTGTTGCTTGGCGGACATGAACTGTTTTTTGGTACTTCACTGCCAATAATCAAATATTTGATACAGTACATCCAAAACATTTACATTGTCCTCTAATGCTCATTTTCTACAAAGTCCCTCCTTCCGACAAGCACAGTCTGTTCTGATTGGCCAACTGAGAAAGAGAAAGAAAAAATGTAAATCGCATCATATGACCCCTTTTAATATAAACAGTTTTAATGGCATTTAATTTAGCATTCCTGAACAACTTTAGAGTTTTCATTCAAATGATTTGAAAAAATAACTTAATGAATATTTACTGTTAAAAGCTTCATAGACATATAAGAGACTTTCCTTTTAATTATAAAAAGCATGAAATATGGTGAAAACTTATTTTCCACAATTAGTCTAATTTAAAAAAATTCTTCACACAATAGGCCAAAAATTTTAAGATTTGACAAAAAACTGAAGTGCTTCTCTCAGCTTGTCGTCTTGCATCCTGTTCATGTTTATACTTCAAATCTTCTTCAGCTTTTTAAGGACCTCGCCTTCAAGTTGAGTCCTCAGAGCTTCTATCTCTCTCTGTCTCTGCTCCTCATTCTCCTTCAGGAGACGTTGTTTCTCTTTCTCAATCGCTCTCTCAGCCCTTTCAAGCATCTCATTTTATCAATCTGGTCGAGCAACTGATTGACCTGTTCAGGGTTTTGTTCTTTATTGTTAAACACGTGGTATCGTCCACTGCAAGTTTTAATGAAACTCAGCAGTTTGGTTCATAACTTCATAAAAAAAAGTAAACGGCCAACTGTGGCGAGTGGGGCGGGGCCGAGGGATGTGGGAACAAGGAGTGAGGCCGGCGGAATGATTGGGAAATCAGCGACACCTGCGCCCCAACGCCGGTCTCGAGTCCCACGTAGGAGATGGAAGGATATAAAACTGGAGCGACGATAGTGAAGGACGAGAGAGGACCAGGCCTGGGCCTTATTTTATGTTTTGGTTTTTATTTGAGTTGTTTTGTGATTATTTGTTTATTTTGTGATTATTAAAGTTTCATTTTGATTGTGCGCTGGTTCCCGCCTCCTTCTTCCCGATGAATAGGAAGTATATTATTACACCACCAACAAACATCTCTGACTTGAAAGCAAGGTTTACACTATGCTTATGCTTTATATGAATTTTTTATCCATTCTTTTTTCTGTCTCTGTGGTCTAATTCAACTCTGCAGTTAGTGGCTAATAACAACAGAAAAAAAGACTTTTTCCCTTTTAGAAAATATAATGTCAACTTAAAAAAAAAAGTATTGAGTTTTTATAATTGATATAAAATGCAAGTTAAAACCTACCCTTGATGTGGAGCTCATTAGAGTCTGGATGCCTGTTCGTGCAGTCTATATTTTTCCTCTTCCTTATAATGGAGAGATTCATTTACATGTAGATTTCCCACCCCTTTTTATTTTTAACTCTATCAGGCAAACTAGCATGTATAAACCCTAACCTATAGACTATTTCAAAAATAAAAGAAATGTATACCTGTATGATATATTTTTTGTAGCCATATTGGACCAGCGGTTTGGAAAATGGATGATTTAAGCTGCAAATGCCATCTTCTGGGACGACACAGAAATTAATTCTGCCTGATTTGTTTAAGTAGAACAGTAAATAAGATTTTTAGTTGTTACATTAACAATGAAAAACCATACAAACTTTCATGTTTTCACCAGCTTATCTGTCTTCAGCACGGGTCTGAACTGTTTCCTCAGTTCAGTGACTTGTTGGAGGAACTGGAGCACTGAGTTAGTTGACAGAACCAGCTTCACAGGATCATATACAGCAGTACTTTTCCAAAACTGAGTGAGCAACTTGTAGATCTGTGCTGCTTGAGCCACAAACAGTTTCAGATGGTTCAGTCTAATTTGGTTAACTGATTCAACTAATTGACCAAAAATAACCAGTTCAAAAAATGAATAAATGAACCGGACATCCCTCTGGACCATTCCTAAGGCTATTCATTAAAGGTAGTTTGTAGTTTCTTGAACAGCCCAATCTTCACTTCAAAATGCCTCAATATATCAGAGTTTTGTGTTCCCTGATATGCTTTTTTTTATTCTTAAATACAGACATCCACTGACTTTATGAATCACCAAGGACCACGGTTTTTACTAAAACTCTTCATTACTGTTATACTCAAGAAAAAAAGTCATCTACATCTGGGCTGGCCTAAGGATGGATAAATTAACAGCATTGTTCTAGATTTTGTTCTTTATTGTTGAACATAACATGTGGTATTGTCCACTACAAGTTTTATGAAACTAAACTGTTTTGTCCTGCAGTTGATCTCCACGATGACTGAGCAGTGCCATGGTGTATATGGAGGATTCCTCACCAAAAATAGTTTGGACTCATGGTATTGATATGCAAAAATCAACTTTGGCATGTGTATATGCCACGCAATGGGTAGGATTAGGGTTGTGGGGTTTAAGCGAAACATACAGTATGTATGTGAAAACTGCATATCGTATTCACGTCAACAAATTTCTTATCATATGCACACAAAAACTGTTTATTATATGCACAGCAAAGTACAAAATGTGTATCAATACCACAAGTTTTTGTTTTTATTTGGCATACTCTTGATACGCATTTTCATGAGACCGGCTGCACTGTATTATTTAAATTGTCCAGTCATAGAGAAAAGTTGAATTTTTTCCCATCCCTCCAACTAAAAGAATCAAGAACTCCACTTGGATGTTTCACCGAGCATTAAAATGAACTATATTACACACTTTCAAAGAGAGAGAGAGAGAAAAGGTACAAAACCAGTCAATGGGGTGGTACAGTAGCTACCTTTAAAAATGGTACACTTTTGTACTTTCTTTACCTCTAAATGGTTCAAATTAACACCTTAAAGGTCCATATTAATACATAAAGTTATTAAAACATATTAGTACCTAAATATTACATATTAGTGCCCACTGAAAGGGCAGCGCCCCAGTGACAGCTTTTTTAAAAGTACAATGTATTTTAAATTCTAATCTCTCGTTAAATGTATACATTAAAAAATTAAGTCATAGATCAACATGATAAGTTCTAAAGAATGATGATAAGTTCTAAGAATGTTAGAGAAAAGTACATAATCTACACATGTACATTTTCATATACTCTATAATACAGCAGTTGTAGACAGAAATTATATAGTACCTTTAAGTCAAAAGCTAACTATACCTTGGTTTAAACAAAGGCAAAAAAAATCTGTTTCTAGATGTGCTTTTATTGTGACTTGGACAAAATAAGAATTTTCAAGTCTGGATCATTCTGAGCTTGGTATCTTGCCAGCTGGTCATTTATTATTGTTTAACTTTTTTAATGCTTTGTCATAGGCCTCATCTTCAAGTTGAGTCCTCAGAGCTTCTATCTCTCTCTGTCTCTGCTCCTCATTCTCCTTCAGGAGACGTTGTTTCTCTTTCTCAATCGCTCTCTCAGCCCTTTCAAGCATCTCACTGGTGTAGTATTGACCACCATTCCCAGTGACCATTTTATCAATCTGGTCGAGCAACTGATTGACCTGTTCAGGGTTTTGTGCTTTATTATTGAACACATGGTATCGTCCACTGCAAGTTTTAATGAAACTCAGCAGTTTGGGGCTGTTACGCACAAACGTGTGAATGTTTTTGCCCTCCAGTCGATCTCCATGAGTGAACAATGTCATGATGTAATTGGAGGATTCCTCACCAAAAACGGCTTGAATGATTCTTACAGCTTCTGCTTCTTCATCAGTGAATCTGCCGAGCTGAATCACAACTAAGAAGACGTGTGGACCAGGAGCAGAAAGAGGGATACAGAGTTTAATTCTGTTGACCACCTCATCTTCACTTAGGCTGGTGTCAAACAGACCTGGAGAGTCAATGACGGATACATTTCTGCTGTTTATAATTGCATTAAATTTTTCACATTGTCCAGTCACAGAGGAAGATGATATCTCTGATTTAAAAACCTTCTGTCCCAGGATAGTGTTGCCTGTTGTGCTTTTTCCGTTGCCTGTTTTTCCAACCAAAAGAATCCGGAGCGGCTCGCCTGGAAGATGCACCAAACATTAACGAGAACTCTTGTTTATATATATATATATTAGGGCTGCATGATTAAGATAAAAATCATAATTGTCGATGATATATATCATTTTAAGGAAAAAATAAGTTGACTTTAAATTTCATGGCATCAACACATCTCAAAAAAGTTGGGACAAGGCCGTGTTTACCACTGTGTGGCATCCCCTCCTCTTTTTATAACAGTCTGCAAATGTCTGGGGACTGAGGAGAGAAGTTGCTCAAGTTTAGGAATAGGAACGTTGTCCCATTCTTGTCTAATACAGGCTTCTAGCTGCTCAACTGTCTTAGTCTTCCTTGTTGCATCTTTATGATGCACCAAATGTTTTCTATGGGTGAATGATCTGAACTGCAGGCACGGTGGATGGTGTTCACCGGCAGTTTTCGCTGGAAGTATTCCTGAGCCCATGTTGTGATCTAGAGTAGCATTCCTGTATGTGATGCAGTGATGTCTAAGGGCCAGAAGATCACTGGCATCCAGTATGGTTTTCCGGTCTTGACCCTTACACACAGAGATTGTTCCAGATGCTCTGAATCTTTGGATGATATTATGCACTGTAGATGATGATGATAACTTCAAACTCTTTCCCATTTTTCTGTGGAAACACCTTTCTGATATTGCTCCACTATTTTTCACCGCAGCATTGGGGGAATTGGTGATCCTCTGCCCATCTTGACTTCTGAGAGACACTGCCACTCTGAGAGGCCCTTTTTATACCCAACCATGTTGCCAATTCACCTAATAAGTTGCAAATTGGTCCTCCAGCTGTACCTTATATGTACATTTAACTTTTCCGGCCTCTTATTGCTACCTGTACCAACTTGTTTGGGATGTGTAGCTATCATGAAATCCAAAATGAGCCAATATTTATCATGACATTTCAAAATGTCTCACTTCCAACAGTTGATATGTTATCTATATTCTATTGTGAATAAAATATAAGTTTATTTGATTTGTAAATTATTGCATTCCTTTTTTACTCACAATTTGTACAGTGTCCCATATATATATATATATATATATATATATATATTAGGGGTGTAACGATGCGCGTATTCGTATTGAACCGTTCGGTACGAGGCTTTCGGTTCGGTACGCGGTACGCATTATGTATACCGAACGGTTCGTTGGACTAATTAATTATATAAAAAAAAAAAAAAAAAAGAGAAATATAATGATATGCGTTCAACAAGGTAGCCCAATAACCCAAACAACGTAACAGGCAACGCCCCTGACACTCCCGAAGAAGAAAAAAACACCAACTTATATGTTTATGTTAGGCTACTCAGTCAGGCGCTCGCTCACTCAGCACGCGCTGAAGGCTCGTTGCAAAATGGCCAATGCGTTTAACAGACCAGAAATAGAAGATCCTCCAATAACCAACAGGTCTGGTGTTTGGGTGCACTTTGGATTCCCTTTAAGCTATTTAAGCTTCCCATTACAGGGAATCCAAAGTGCACTCAAATACCAGACCTGTTGGTTATTGGAGGATCTTCTATTTCTGGTCTGTTTCACATATCGTGCCTAAAAACGCGTGGAAAACGCTAGTCGCGCCGCTTTCTCTTCCTTTCCAAAGTGCTCGTGCAGAAGTGCTCATGAGGCGTCTGTCTTTGCTAAGCAACAATGAAGTGCTCTCTCCATGAGACGCGGAAATTTCAGCAAAGGATAAATGGATTTGCAGCTCTAAAAATCGCTTGCAGTAGCTCTGCTAATAAATTTATTTCAAAATTGCAATCCATATACAACTATGATCAGCTGTTCCTTCATCTTGGCTGAGCTTTCAATGTTGTTAGGGGAAAGGATGAAGCTGATTGGTTAGTTCTTGTCACATGACCCGTGTTTTTACATTTTGCTGTATCTAAAACGTACAGAACCGAACCGTGACATCAGTGTATCGTATCGAACTGAACCGTGAATTTTGTGAAACGTTACGTGTAAACGTGTTTTTTATTTTATTTATTGGGGGGGGGGGTATACAGATTGATAATAAAACAATATCTTACCTGTATCATCCAAATCCTGTTTTTGTTGTTTAAAGATGCTATTTTTGTTGCTTGAGATGACACTTGTCCACTTATACAGTACATGTCAAAAAGATAATCAGCGTAGAATGAAAACAGGAGAAAGTATGAGTGCATATTCTAAGTGTATGTAAGCATACCTGAAGTCCTATTGAAACAGCTGCAACAATTACACAAAGCAACAATAATCTTGTAGAGAAAGTTGGAGAGTTCCAAGACTTTGAGGTCATTGTTGATGGTCTTAGAGAAATGTCATACACAGCTGTAAAAGCATGTAAAATAGATCACTAGATCATTAAATACACTTTTCATGCTAGTTTGCTAATCCTAATATATATTGTATGAATTTTACACCAACCAGCTACCAGGTACCGCCTCTCGATTACACAAAACACTGGACTTTTATTAAATAACTACTTTAATCCGCAGGCTTTCAGTTCAGATATATGTTAGTATAAACGATTCTTACTAATGGAGATAAAAACATAATTTACGACTTAATTTTAAATGAAGAGCACATAGTGCAGATAGTTGTGCGAGTAGACGTGACTGAACTAGGTTTCGTTTTACTTTCCTATTCAGGAGAACGACCAGCCTTGCTTCACAGGAAGGGTTTTCTGTGTAGACCATCTACAGGACACAAGACGCAACTGCATGATGAGATTTATCAATCGGTAAAGCAGCACGTCGCCTGTTTAGACATTTCTTAATCAGAAACAGGAGATAAAGCTGAACTTTTCCACATAAATATGTTTTACACAAAAATTAGTTAATAGTAATTAATATTTAAAAAAATATTGAAAATGTCTGAAATGTTGAAATTCATATGAAATGTAGAGTCACAACCCTTCTGTAAAATAGAACAAGATAAACATCACTACAAATAGGGCACCATTACAAACATTACAAGCGTTCAACCATTAACCATTAACCATTAAAATCATTCAAATTTCCTGTTAGGTTTTTTGGGACATATTCCTTTAGGATTTAGTAGTTTTAACAAGCCATCAATAAAAGGCAACACATTAGAATAGAGAACCACATGTACCACAATTTCCATTAAAGCCATTCTATTAATGACCAATCAACAACACTTAACATTGTGGTACAACCGGAGAATAAAATAAATAAAAAAAACTTAAGGTTGACTTCCTTTTCAGTCTGTTATACACGCTGAAATGTTCTTTGGGACAGGTTCTCCTCGTCAGCATCAACTCTGCATCCATTGTTGCACTGTAAAATGGACTCATGCTCCTTTTGATTGACATTCCAACAGATGTTAGACCAAGTTCCATGCACATCCACTGAACAGAGAATAAAAAACGTTAGTCTCATTATTTATAAACAATATACTGCGGATGTATTTGTATCTGTTCCCGACTATGTGACAGAGTAAGTTTTGTGGTGGCTGGTCAATATAGGGCCCTAGAGCAAAGCCCAAGAGCCACACATGCTTTTAATAATTCAATACATAGTTTATTTTTATGTTATGTCCCAGAAAAAAAAAGTACACAAATGTAATGGCATGTACCAACTCTCAAGCACAGATTGATTATTGATAACTGATGGAACAAAATAGATATTGACAACCTATTCTGCTCCACAAAGTAAGGTATTTGTAAAGTGAAGTACAAATATGTCCAAAATCTCTCTCTCAGTTACACTGACTTGACACAAAATTACTTCACATTGTTGGTTTGCTCCTTCATAGTGCATTTTAAAACATTAACCTAAGCAGTAGCAAACAAGTGAACAATTTTGGACACAGCAATTGCCAATGATTTAAAACATATGCAAATTATGGGTGTGTATGTAAGGCTATTGATTTGTATTTTCAAAATACAGAACGACACATGGTGAAACTCTCATACAACATTTTCTTTGCAATTTATTTCCGGTTTCTCAACTCAACTCAATGAAAGGGCAGATATTTTACATTTACAACAAGCAAAAAACAGTAAACTTGTTATTACTTGCACTGCTGTCTGTTCATCCAGAATACTGAGTAATCCATTTGCACACTGAAATATTTTCTATGCACTTTATTGTCCTTTGCACTAGTGTAATTGATGTTCATATGTTCATAGTTTCTGCCTGGTGTACACTTTTACATAATCCATCTGTATAGTATGTTCATAGTACAAGTATCTTTATATCGTGCTGATAGTATTTAAAATCTGTAAATTATGTCCATAATACTTCCTTATCTGTATATTTATTGTACATATTGTAGACCTTGTATATTCTGTAGTTACTGCTTATTGCACTTCTGGTTAGATGCTAACTGCATTTCCTTGCCTTCTACATTACATGTGCAATTACAATAAAGTTGAATCTAATCTAATATAATATAATGTAATCCAGTTAGTTAAAAAATTATTCCATGTGAAAGCAAAAGTAGCAGTTCATATTCATTGCAGTTTTCTTTTGCATTGTCAGGAGCTTCTCTACCAAGTGTAGTCCTCAGACCTTGTTTTCTTCTGTCTCTGCTCCTCTTTCTATTTCAGGAAGTGCAATTTCCGCCTCAGTCGCTTACTTGAGGTTAACCCTCTGGGGACGGATTGGGCGGTACCGCCCAAAATGGCATACTTTTACAAATGTGTAGTTATCTCAAAAACTATTAATGCTAGAGAGATGCGGTTTTTTTTGCCGTCTTCCTCAGATTCCGCTGAAAACAGCGGTGTCCAGTTTGTATATTAAACACTTCCCTTATTGCGCAATACCACTGCGTAAACAGGCCAATGAAAACGATTGTGCTAGGCAGATTTAACACGCAACAGCCAATGGAAAAATTGCCGCTGGGAGGAGTATTTTTCTAACCCAATCAGAGGAAGGTTATGTCTTCTAGCGATTCAGAGGACTCTGTAGCTCTGCTGTGCTGTAGCGTTGTAAAAGCTGGCTGGACTAAAGTAAAAGACATGTAATCAATAAGCGTTCAGAGAATCAGCATCAGGGTGGAGAAAGCAGAAAGCGATTGGGAGTGTTACAGAGAGCGATCGGAGTATTAGCGAGCACAAAGAGCTAAATTCGTGCGATCGGAGAATCAGCATCACGTGGAAAAAGCAGAAAGCAATCGGAGTGTTAGCGAGCACAAAGAGATAAATTCGAGAGAGATACAGCATTATTACAGAATTGTTTTATCAAAATGGCAAGCAGTAAAAGATTTACGGCAGAACAAGCTCTGGAACAATTACTGGAAAGGCCTGGAGAGGCCTTGCTTTGCTCACTGGCATGCCTAGGACTGTTTTTTTTTTTAAAAAAAGTTAATTATTTAATTGTTCTTTACACATTTGATTAAACAATAACACATTTCTGTCAAGCAAAGAGTTTGAAAAAATATATTTTCTTTGTTCAAAAACTGTTTTTATATTGTGTGTTTTTCAGTAATAAATGACAAAAATCTAATTTTCGTTTTTGAAATTCTCTAGTTTATTGTAAAATTTTTCACTCATACTTCCTTTATATAAACATATTGCATGCATGCTTATGGTAGCTTAGGGTCTTCTGAATCCATAGATACCAAACACAGGGTGTTTCATCTCCTTTACATATGATTTATAAGCCCAAATATAAAAATAGAGAAAACAGACCAAAAAGGGCTTAGTCCCAAAAATAAAAAAAACGCCTAGGACTGTTTGTAAATAAAGTTAATTATTTAATTGTTCTTTACACATTTGATTGAACATTAACCCATTTCTGTCAAGCAAAGAGTTTGAAAAATATATTTTTGGGTCAAAAACTTTTAACTATTGTTGTGTGAGGTAGGATTTTCAGTAATAAATGACAAAAATCTCATTTTCGTCTTTGAAATTCTCTAGTTTATTGTACAACTTGTCACTCATACTTCCTTTATAGACGTATTGCATGCATGCTTATGGTAGCTTAGGGTCTTCTGAATCCATTGATACCAAATACATGGTGGTCCATCCTCATTACATATGGTTTATAAGCCGAAATGTAAAAATAGAGAAAACGGACCAAAAAGGGCTTAGTCCCCTAAGGGTTAATCATCATTTTGGTGTACTGTTGCCCACCATTCTCAATGACTATTTTACCAATCTTTTCAAACAACTGAATCACTTGTTCAGGATTTTGTTCTTGATTGTTAAATACATGGAATCTTCCACCACAAGTTTTTATGAAACTGAGCAGCTTGGGGCTGTTACACACAAATGTGTGAATGTTTTGTCCTTCGGATGATATCGATGAGTGAACCGTGCCATTGTGTTTGTGGAGGATTCCTCACCCAAAAATATTTTTTATAATTCTGACTGCATGTTCATCTGTATATCTGCCCAATTGAATTACAACTAAGAAGACACGTGGATCAGCAGCAGAAAGAGGAACACAGCATTAAATCCTGTCAATGACTTCTATTTCTTGCTTTTTCATGATTTATTGCAAAACTTTATAAAGCAAAACAAGTGCATGAGGTCACAATGCATATATATATAATAGGATCTCACACACACAAACAAATCTCAAGTACAATTTATATAGATCACAAAAATGAAAGCAGTCCTTCATTTATATAGAGCATGCAATACAGAGACACATTTCTCAGACATTTTTCTTGCACCTTCATATACCCACTTTCAAATTATTAAACAGTCAGATTCCATATTCCCCAGAATAATGTAAACACGCTTTGTTTCTATTTATTAATAAGTCTTTGTAAAGTAAATATTTATAAAAACTTTTTCTAGCCACAGTTTTTGTGCACCAGATCACCAGAAGAATTTGCTTAATGATTTAATCAAAGAACTGACCAAGTGGATCAAGTATGGAAGCCCAGTCTCTGCTTGGATTCTTGCCTCCTCTTCATATTTATTGTTTAACTTTTTTAATGCTTTGTCATAGGCCTCATCTTCAAGTTGAGTCCTCAGAGCTTCTATCTCTCTCTGTCTCTGCTCCTCATTCTCCTTCAGGAGACGTTGTTTCTCTTTCTCAATCGCTCTCTCTACCCTTTCAAGCATCTCACTGGTGTAGTATTGACCACCATTCCCAGTGACCATTTTATCAATCTGGTCGAGCAACTGATTGACCTGTTCAGGGTTTTGTGCTTTATTATTGAACACATGGTATCGTCCACTGCATGTTTTGATGAAACTGAGCAGTTTTGGGTTTTCCCGCACAAATGTGTGAATGTTTTTGCCCTCCAGTCGATCTCCATGAGTGAACAATGTCATGATGTAATTGGAGGATTCCTCACCAAAAACAGCTTGAATGATTCTTACAGCTTTTGCTTCTTCATCAGTGAATCTGCCGAGCTGAATCACAACTAAGAAGACGTGTGGACCAGGAGCAGAGAGAGGGATACAGAGTTTAATTCTGTTGACCACTTCATCTACAGTTAGGCTGGTGTCAAACAGACCTGGAGAGTCAATGACAGATAACTTTCTGCCATTTATTATTGCATGAAACTTTTCACACTGTCCAGTCACAGAGGAAGATGATATCTCTGATTTGAAAAACTTCTGTCGCAGGATAGTGTTGCCTGTTGCACTTTTCCCCACCCCTGTTTTTCCAACCAATAGAATCCGGAGTGGATCGCCTAGAAGATGCACCGAACATTAACCAATAATTATATAATTTTTTAAAACTCTTGGTAATATAATTAAGTTTACAAACATCTATTTAAAAGAACAATGAAATATACCTTTATTAATCTATTGTAATACCATTTATCATGTATATATAAAAAGATAACAAATATATAACCTGCCTACATCATCCAAATCTTGTTTTTGTTGCTTGGAGATCTAGAAATGATTTATATAATGTTACAAATGTTATCACATTTGGCAGCTTTTACTGTTAATAAATGACAAAATACAAACTTAAGCATACCTGAATCCCTATTGCAATAGCAGGGACAATTATACAAAGTATCAGTAGTTCTGGGGAGACAAATGCATCCCAAAACTTTGAGGTCGTTGTTGATGGTTCAGGAGAAGTGTCCTGCACAGCTAAAAAGAAAGTCATGGTGTATATATAAAATATATATATATATATACATATATGTGTGTGTGTGTGTGTGTGTTTGTGTAAACATTTATTTATGTATTTATTCATTTATTTATTTAATATTTTGATTGATGCAGTGAAGAAGAAAACAGGAAATCTCTTTTTACGGAAGCAAGCAAAGTTTTAGCAAACAAAAACAACACTTAACAATTTCCCCAGTTATTTGTTCTCCAGCAGTTATTACTATAATATTTCATTATAGTATTTTTCAATTTAATAAATATTCCATATGGCCTTTGAGCCCCTAAACAATGCAATTTCAGGTCATAGTTTTAGGCTAAGTACACATTACAGTTTTTATGATTTCATCTTATATCACACCAACTATGTTTGGTACTGCTGTAAATCAAGCTTCAACTGTCTATAAACGATTGTTGTCTCGTTAAAATCACTAAAAAGACTGTAAATTGTTTTTTATGAAATAGCTACAATCATCAGATTGCTTTTCAATGCAAAAAGTTGGTACAAACCATTTTAAAGTTACAGCTCACCTTTAAATGAAGGGCACATCGTGCATGTACAGATGTTAACTGGGTCCGTTTTTGTTTCCAACAAAAGTTTCGTTTACTCAAAAACTTGCTAAAATTGTTCTTGCGTCACAGGAAGGGTTGTCGGGTATAGACTACCATCTACAGGAGACAAGGCGCCGCTGCATCATAATAAGACAGTCAATGATATTTATCCAAACAAAAAGTTTTACACAAAAACAAATTAATGGTAGTTTTTTTATGTTGTAACAATAATAATAATAATAATAATAATAATAATATTATTAATATTGTTTAATTCTATTATAAAATAATAATAATACAGGTCCTTCTAAAAAAATTAGCATATTGTGATAAAAGTTCATTATTTTCCATAATGTAATGATAAAAATTAAACCAACTGAAATATTTCAGGTCTTTTATTGTTTTAATACTGATGATTTTGCCATACAGCTCATGAAAACCCAAAATTCCTATCTCAAAAAATTAGCATATTTCATCCGACCAATAAAAGAAAAGTGTTTTTAATACAAAAAAAGTCAACCTTCAAATAATTATGTTCAGTTATGCACTCAATACTTGGTCGGGAATCCTTTTGCAGAAATGACTGCTTCAATGTGGCGTGGCATGGAGGCAATCAGCCTGTGGCACTGCTGAGGTGTTATGGAGGCCCAGGATGCTTCAATAGCGGCCTTAAGCTCATCCAGAGTGTTGGGTCTTGCGTCTCTCAACTTTCTCTTCACAATATCCCACAGATTCTCTATGGGGTTCAGGTCAGGAGAGTTGGCAGGCCAATTGAGCACAGTAATACATGGTCAGTAAACCATTTACCAGTGGTTTTGGCACTGTGAGCAGGTGCCAGGTCGTGCTGAAAAACGAAATCTTCATCTTCATAAAGCTTTTCAGCAGATGGAAGCATGAAGTGCTCCAAAATCTCCTGATAGCTAGCTGCATTGACCCTGCCCTTGATAAAACACAGTGGACCAACACCAGCAGCTGACATGGCACCCCAGACCATCACTGACTGTGGGTACTTGACACTGTATTTCAGGCATTTTGGCATTTCCTTCTCCCCAGTCTTCCTCCAGACTCTGGCACCTTGATTTTCGAATGACATGCAAAATTGGCTTTCATCCGAAAAAAGTACTTTGGACCACTGAGCAACAGTCCAGTGCTGCTTCTCTGTAGCCCATTTCCTGCACACGCCTGTGCACGGTGGTTCTGGATGTTTCTACTCCAGACTCAGTCCACTGCTTCCGCAGGTCTCCCAAGGTCTGGAATCGGTCCTTCTCCACAATCTTCCTCAGGGTGCTATTAATTGTATAATTCAGTGAGATCGTTGTTTGCACAATATGTCTGACAACCGCCAGTGCTCCACACAGAGATCTGATCTGATCATCATCAGTCTGTCTGGAATGACATGAAGAAACAATCTGAGACAGACTAAATCCAGAAGAACTGTGCCAATGTCTCCAAGATGCTTCAAGAAACCTACCTGAGAAGCTACCTGAAAATATCTAGGGCAAAAGCTGCTTTAAACACAGCAAATGTTGATTTCATTTAGTTCAAAGTTCAAAGTCAATATATAAAAAATATGAAAAAGCAGAAAACAATAAATGATTAATCTAAAATAAATGATTATCAAAAATAAATAAAGGCATGGTAATAGTTTCCGAGTTTTATTGTGATTTGCCATCATGTAATAAAAAGCTAAATACTGTTAATAAATAGAATTGACGTTGACACTTTTTGAGCATTCAGTTACTATATTATATATATGATACAGCGATAAGATACTCTTTGCAAATGTACTGTGAGAATCTCCTACTAAGCCATATTCTTCGATTTCACTTTCATGTGGATCGACGCTGGTTATTAGTTGTTTCGCAAAGCAGCTTTTATATGTCAGTGGAAGCAGGCGCATATACAGCCGCAGCGCTGTGCGTCGCTGCTGAGCTCGTCTGCGGCTTCATCTCCACTTAAAGGAGACGCAACAAAGAGCGACAGCCGTGGGCCCTGCTAACAGCGTGCCTTACTATAGCTTTAAGAACTTAAAATATGGTCTGGGTGGTTTAAATTAATTTTGCACAGTTATTATAGAGAGACAGACTTAGTTTTTTTGTTTATGCCACTTTCATTTTTGAATCTTGCAATGCAAGAGCGTCCATTGCAATATGTTTGACAATCGGATCAGGGGCGTTAGCAACCCAACATTTTTCATATTTTATGCCTCCTGGTTTTCTGCAAGCTATGTTTCATTTCGTTGAGCATTTTTGAGGCGTCCTGAAGTACGAGAAAACAACTTTAGAGGTGATGGAGCCGCAGCTCTCAAACAACAAAGAGGAGATGGAGAAAGAGGCGGCCCTGGAGAAATCCGCGGGGCAGAGTACCGCATCTACACCGTGCAGAGCATTCAGAGGACGGGGCGACGGATGTCTGAAGACCGAAGGGACTTGCCCACCCGAGACAAACGGAGCTGCGCCGAGCGTGGCGGGGTCCGGGCGCGTTTTAAGGGACAGGTCAACGAGAGCGATTCCCGTTTGGAGGCAGAGCGATTTCGGGGAGGGCCGGGGTGAAGTGACACGCGACGCTGCGGCGAATCGCCGGAGGAAAGCGAAATGCCCGCGGCGCAGGAAGAGCGCAGCAGCCGCGCAGGGTTCATCGAATGCGGCCAGAGAGTTCAGCGGCGACTGCGACCTTCCGGACGAGTACGTGCGCCTTTTAGCCTCTAAAATAACATGTTTAAGAGCCCAATAAGAAGACCTCGCTTGTGCAGGTCCAAATAACATGGCATGGCATTTTGTGCTAGTTTCACACATTTAGACGTGATGCTGACAGACTGCAGCGTTTACATTTAACTTACTCTAGTAAAGCTGATGTGTTTCTGAGAGTAGTGGGGCAAAATAAAAGACGCACTCTGTGACACTGGAAGGATGATTTGAAAGATGAGATGATAAATAAATCAGCCTGTTTCTCCGTCTTATGACAGGTTTGAAGAAAACAAGGATGCGCTGGTTAATAGAGGTACTTTAAATGGCATTTATTTTGTTAATGATTATCTGAAGGAGGTTATACATGGCCAGCAGTTTTATTAGTTTTCAATCATTTTTATAAAAAAAAAACCTGAATATTCCAAAAATGACTGTATTCATTAGTTACTAGTGCATATTTTAATATTTACATTTGAATTATGAATAACATTTATTAAACTGATTTGTTATTGTTAATAGAACGTTTTTTGCCATTCAATTCTGTGAAGTTTTGTGACTCAAGTATACCAAGTATAGTATAAAAGTCAAGTATTCACTTTCGACTACTTTGTTTTAAAGTTTGGCTAGCAACTATTATGTTGTAGTAGTCTATTTCTTTGTAACTAGTAACGTTCCCCCAATAGTAAAAATTTATTTTAGCTTTACAGGTAGTTTATTTATTTGATATACTAGTACCTTTATAATCATAAACAATGAGTACCCCGCCAGAATAGCTTCTCTATAGTTAAAATTAAACATCTTATTACTAGTTATAATTGGGACTTAATCTACTAGTAGTAATAGTAAGTAGGTACTAGTGTGTATTTAATTAGAACTTGTAAAACTGGAATCTATACCAGAAACCATTGCAATACAAAGTATATAGAACTGGGAAATAGGTAGATGCATAGTTATCTGAATATCTGGTAAATACAATAAGGCTCACTTTAACATTAGTTAACATTCATCTATCTCAATTAAAATAAATTTAAATAGTTACTAATACTGTAAATTATTACAATTAAAGATTTTATCTGTTAATATTATTTAATGGGCCTGAGCTAATATGAATGAATAATGAACAGTTGTACTTTTGTTAAGTAATGTTAACAAAGTAGAAAATGAGTTAAGGAACTTTATTGTAAAGTATCATTGAATATTTAAGTCACATATTGCCGTAGAATTCTTTGGCAAAAATCTCAATATGTAACCAGTAAGAACTATTTATTGTTGGCATATTGACTATTAGCAAAGAAATCCATACTAGTAAGTAATGAATATGTACTGGTGACAAGCTGAATAGATGTACTCACCTTTGGAATAAGTACAAGTATCTGACATACTAGTAATTAAAAGTACAAATCCTATAAAGAGATACTAGGTACTTTAAGGAATAAAACAACAGTTTGCCTCAGGTTGTGATCTGATTCTGCTTCATGTGACTGTGTTCTCTTCCAGCGGCCCGCGGCAGACGGGTGCAGGTGCGCTCAGGGGCCCGCACCTGCCGGGGCTCGCCTGGGACTGTGTTTAAAATTGAGCCAGAAATGGACATTGACTATGGTACGCTGCTGAGCTTTTAATGTAGTAGACTGAGCAGGTCCACTACTAATGCTTGATCGAATACAGACAAAACATATATATATATTAATAACTATAATGGTTGCACATTTTGCTTGCAGAGGAGGCCAATAAAGCAGTCGAAAAGACAGGAACAAGGTGATTGCACATTTATCATGAGAACACATGAACACTGTTCATGAAAGACCCCATGAAATCAAAGTTGGAGTTTTGTGGTTTTATATGCATTGAATATGCATAGCGTTTCTGTTCCATGAAAGAAAATGGGCCAAGACTATCTTGCATTACTTTATGAGTTTAAATTTCTGTCATCCATTTAGTAAAAGCCGGAAGTGCATCTTCATTTACGCCGTGACGTCAATTTAAGGGTATTGGCTTTGTTATTTTGGCTTTGTTATTGGCTTTAAGACTATTGGGTTAGTTAAAAAAAAAAGACATAAGACCAGTTTCAACACTGGACAAAAACGGTGTTCGTCAAGCCATTTCGTGGGGTCTTTGAAGACAATGATGGCTGCTAGTGTTTTGGAGTTGGTCTAACAAGCCCTATGTTTGTTAACTGCCGTATTTTAGTGTGGAGAAAAAGGAAGAGGAGAGCTTGGATGATGAAGATGTTATAGAAGTGGAAGAGTGTCCATTTGTGGATGATCCAAAAGATGAAAACTACCTTCCCTTTTCTCATAGGTAATGTTGTACCTTGTGTACATATACTGATTGCAGTCGTTTGGAATTGACATTAATATGGCTTGAGCATTGTTAAAACCTCTCGGAAGCAGGTACTGTTTCAGTTGATAAATGACATGTTATAGCATGATTGAAGTAATAATTAGTTAAAGATTAAATGAAAGTTATTAATTATTCAGACTTACAGTATCACAGAAATCCTGTCAGCATCAGGGAATTATAAAATTGTGATTTCAGATTTTTTTTTTCGTCATGGTCTTCAAAAACACATTTCTGTTTGTGAGAAAACTGTCAGTTCTTTGTTGATTATGTATGCCTTTTGTTAAGCTTTGAAGAAAATTTCTGTAATTATTGATCAGTTATCTAATCTAACCCTGTAAAGTTATTGCATTGGTGCATTGCACACATGTATGTTTTCTTTAAGAAAATGTAAATAGAGTGATTACAAAAAATTAAAAGGTTTATAAACACTGCTTTATTATTTAAATCATGTATTAGATCATCTACGCTGATGATGGCTTGTTGCCAATTTTCTTTTTTTGCTAAACAGTGAGGAAGAGGAGACCGTCAGCAGTGATGAAGATGCCCCTTTTAGAGATGACACGGATGACCAGAGCTACGATCCTAAGTATGAGAAGTGTGTTGTTCTGTGGGTCTTCTGAATTTCTGGTCTCCAACGCCTTCTATATTTTTGTTGTGTTTCTGTGCAGGGAAATTCCTAAGTTGAGGCGCAGACCCCCTACTAGACTGACGGAGAAGGACAAAGCTTCAATGCAAGAGACCGAGATTAAAACTGAGGGAGGGGAGAGCACAGATGTGCAGACCGCTGCTGAAGTTGAGGAAGGTGCCGAGGCACCCAGGAAGTGAGTCACTGATGTTGTTTTGTATGTTTGTGATGGAAACACAACTTGACACCCCTGCAACACTCACTTAGTGAATGATAAACAAATATTAACCATCAGACTATCTTGTTTTTTGTCTTAGAAGAGGGCGAAGAAGGAAAGATGATAAAAGCCCTCGTCTTCCTAAAAGAAGGTAACAGAGCATCTCACATTCAACACTGAAAACAGTCCTAAAACATAAATAGAACTCTATGCATTTCCCTTTTTAATTAAATACAAAATTTCATAAAAATAAAATTTTGTATTCTAAATAAAAAGGGATTTTTTATATATATATAAAAAGAATTATTTTATTTATTTTTTTGTAGTAGTATCTGCTGGCTGGTGTTTACAAAACTTTAAGTCTGAAAAAAATAAAGTCTGAAATTTTGGGATAATTTAAAAAAAAACTAAATGAAATTGTTAATAGGTCATGGAAAATTCATTTAAATTTCTATAGTCTGTATTACTTTTTATAAATATTAAGATATTGCTCTCTTTACAGATGTGCTGAATTTTTTTTTTTATATAAGTTTAATAATTATTAATTTTAATGTAATCATTTTAAATGGTGATCATCTGTTCTTGCACTCAGGAAAAAGCCGCCGGTGCAGTATGTGCGTTGTGAAATGGAAGGATGTGGTACAGTGCTGGCCCATCCGCGTTACTTACAGGTACAAATGTAAACTAGTATTCCCCTTCACTGACAGACAGTTTAGACCTGAAGCCTTTCTGTTGTCTTTCTCTCCTGCAGCATCACATTAAATACCAACACCTGATGAAGAAGAAGTACGTCTGCCCTCATCCCTCATGCGGACGACTCTTCCGGCTGCAGAAACAGCTACTGCGGCATGCCAAGCACCACACCGGTAAGATAAACCCATCCAGTGTTAAGCTTGAAATGGTTATCCTGAGCCGTGTTTCCACTGGCGAGCTTAAACCGGGCATGCTAGTGCGTGCCAGGGCCAGTCGCGTTTCCACTGTTACTTTCCGGGGCTTGATCCTGCCTCGCTGGGGCTTCCTCGGGGCCAACTGCCAGGTTTTTTCGGCCCGACGAAATCCTTGGGCCAAAGAGGGCCAGCTGGGGCTAGAGGACTATGCACGCTAAACATTAACGTTACCATAGTAAACATGGTAAATGCAACCACTTGGAGAATTCAGACATCAGCTTCTTATTCTCTATCACAATTGTATATTTATTAAGTAACATTTTATCTGTCGTCTCGTTTCGTGAGTTTAGTTCCACGTTGCATATCATCAAAATATAATAATGATTTTTGTTCGGGAGCTTTTATAAAAATAGAGTCTGCGCTGAGGATCATAACAGAAAGATAACGGCTATAACACCAGCATTAAACACTTTTTTAAATAAGTTGAGCTCAAAACTCACTTTCAGTCAGCAGCGAGTGTTTGAAATAACTTGATCCAATGTGGATTATAATCACCATACAAGGCAGAAATATTTATAAGCGATGTTAAAGACTATGCACGCTGGGCATTAACATTAAACATGGTAAATATGACCGCTTGAAGAAATCAGACCTCAGCTTCTTATTCTCTATCACAATCGTGTATTTATTTAGTAACTTATATTATCTGTCACAAGCCTCGTCTCGAGAGTTTAGCTCCACGTAGCCTATCATAAAAATATAATAATGTTTTTGTTCGGGAGCCTTTATAAAAATAAAGATATATTATCATTCATTCTAAATGTGACGGCCACTGTGACTACAAATAAACAGAAACAGACTCGACTGAATAAGCAGCGTTAAAAATAAATAAATAAAATAGAAAGTGTATTTATGTGTGATTTTAATTTTGAGTCTTGATAAATGTAATAAATATGATCAATGAATCACTTATTCTATAGTTAAAACATAGATGCTTTTGAATTTGAATATAACAAAGCATGCAAACAAACGTCCGCTTTTATCATGTTCGTTTTGTGATCGCGCATGTTCCAGTGACTTATTTCTTAGTTTTATGATAACTTCTCTTTGTTGGTGAAATAATGAGGTTGCATGACGTTGTTCTGAGTGGTGTGTAAAGGGCGTGTTTTAGTGACGCGGAGCTTATAGCCCTGACTGTGGAAACCCTGCGCTACTCTGGCCTCGGTGCTACTGGCCCGAGGCTATAAGCCCCGCCCGGCCCGCTTTAAGCCCTGGCTCGCACTGGCCCGACAGTGGAAATGCGGCTATGGAGTGCCTTTGGTTGGGTGGCTTTTTAAAAGTACAGTCTGTTTCAGATCAGAGAGACTATATCTGTGAGTTCTGTGCTCGCGCTTTCAAGAGCTCTCACAACTTGGCTGTGCATCGAATGATACACACCGGAGAGAAGCCACTGCAGTAAGTCGAATCTCTGCTGCTTACACACTACTGCATACTTTTACTTCCAGCTGAGAAGACAAAGTACAGGCACTTGATCATTTTTGTAAAACAAACACTAGACAGGAAATCAGGTTTTGTATCTTCTGAAGGGTTTAATTTTGTGATAATTACCAGCTGACTGTTAATTTTCCTGCTAATTACATGACATAAAAAGATATATATTAAAGGTTAAATTCACCCAAAAATGAAAATTCTGTCATTACTCACTCACCCTCATATTGTTCCAAACCTGTAAGACTTTCATTCATCTTCAGATCACAAATGAAGATATTTTTGACCCTCAGTAGACAGCAATGCAATGGCAATGGTCTCAGGTCCAGAAATGTAGCAAGGACATTGGTAAACTATTACTATTAAATAGTATAACACTAAACAGTATTACTATGGTAATGTTTAATACATTTTTTTATAAAATTATTTTACAAGTATATTGATAGATAATTACAGTGTTTTTGGTCAAATTGTCCAGCCTTACAAAAAAGCAAAGCAAACCTGAAGCTCTTTTAAAAAAATTGCATTTAAACACAATCACAATTTTTTTTTATCTTAAAATCCCAGTTAGCTTTTATCCCTAAATCATGAATCCCTAGAATGCATGCTTAATTTTTTAAACAATTGATATTTTGATCATATTTTTTCCCAAGAACATTTTATAAACTTCAAATAATATCAGTCTTAATAACTGCTATTGCCAATGCCACTTAAAGTTAGAGTTAGTTCACCTGAAAATTAAAATTTGTCCATCTTGTACTCGCCCTCGAAGCATCCTAGGTGTATGTCACTTTCTTCTTTCAGAATAATCCAATCTTGAGTTATATTAAATATTGTCCTTGCTCTTCCAAGCCTTTCAATGGGGCAAGAGGGGGTTTGTTGTCAACAGTTCAGAAGACTTGAAATAAAGTGTGCACATCTTTAATAAAACGTCCCTCCCACAGCTCCGTGGGGTGAATAAAGGCCTCCTGTAGTGAATCTATGCATTTTTGTATGATAAATATACAGACTTCATTTTTCTCACTTCTGCTGTGGGGAGCCGGAAGACATGCAGGTGGATGCTGTAGTTTGTCAGCACTGCGTGGTTCGTGACAAACGTGGAGAGAGTATTGTAAAGAAAAATTTCAGAGGATTTTGAAATTAGCAAAGGAAAACCAGTCTCCTCTTGGCTTAAGTAAGGAAACTTTGTTTCCCAGAGGTGCGCGTGACTCATGTGTCTTTCAACTTCTGCCTGCACGTCTTCTGCATCCCACAGTAAACTGTGTATTAAGTTTGAAATCTGGATATGTATCTTACAAAAAATGCATGGATTTGCTACAAGGGGTCTTTATTCACCCCCCGGAACCGTGTGAGGGATGTTTTATTCCAGATGCACACACTTTATTTCACGTCTTCTGAACTGTTGACAACAAACAGCCGTTTACCCGCATTGAAAGACTTGGAAGAGCAAGGAAAAATTTTAATATAACTTTGATTGGATTATTCTGAAAGAAGAAAGTCACATACACCTAGGATGCTACGAGGGTGAGTAGAAGATGGATGAATTCTCATTCTCGAGTGAACTAACCCTTTAATAAAGATAATAAGCTGAAGTCTCATGATATACATAGAAGCTGATTTTTATGTTTCTTGCACAACAGATCTTGTGTGTTCTTCACTTCCAGCCCTCAGTAACAAATATATATAATTTTAAAAATGATTACATACAAGACTAAGTAATTAAGAGAATGTGGAGCAAACATGGTGCAAAATATAACAGACTGCTCAGGCTGCCAAATCCAGCTCGTTCTGATGTAGAAAAGGAAGGATGTTGAAGGTGAAACATGAACCATGGAAGATGACCGTTATTTGTCACGCCCTATTGTGAAATATATTAATATTGTATGTAATGGCTTTAACTTTTGGTTGCTTTGTTTAAATGTCATTACCAGGGAGACTTAAAAATACTTAAAAATTTGACATTGTAGAATAGTCCAATAAAATGCAAGATCCCCCCGTAGTCATTTCGCGGATCTATAAAAAAATGTATTACAGTAAATCTCATCTCATTTCCTCTGTAGGTGTGAAATCTGTGGTTTCACTTGCCGTCAGAAGGCCTCTCTTAACTGGCACATGAAGAAGCACGATGCAGATGCCACGTACCAGTTCTCCTGCAGCATCTGCGGCAAGAAGTTTGAAAAGAAGGACAGTGTGGTGGCTCACAAAGCCAAGAGCCACCCCGAGGTGCTCATCGCCGAGGCCTTGGCCTCCAATCCCGGAGCCCTCATCACCACTCCTACCGGAGTCACCTCGCTCCTGGAGACCTCCACAGGCTCCATGCAGACAGAGCAGGTGGTCCCTGAGGCCCAGAGGAGCTCTGCGATACCAGCAGGTCAGGTGGGTCCAGTGATGGTTGTGGATCAGGATCACCCAGTACACACAATGCAGGTACCGGTGACCCTGGCCTTGTCCTCGACTGAAGAGGAGAACAGTTCTCCTTCACAGCAGACCTCTGCTCACTCTCTGCAGATGCCACTACAGTTTGTCTCGACGCAGCAACACCAAATCCAGCAGCTACCCATTCAGCCCTCCATGACCAGCGTCACCCAGCAGGCTCCTTTGGTCCAGCAGCTGCCCGTTCAGTCCTACAGCCCTCAATCCCAGATTGTCCACATGGCCTTCAGAGCTCTTCCTCAGCAGCAGCTCCCACTGGTGTCTGTCGCACAGCAGCTGCCTCTTCAAACCACCCAGCCACATCAAAACCAGACCCTCTCTAGGCCCCCGAGCCTCAACCCAGAGGGGTCCGCTGACTCCCGGGGCGTTTTGGGATTCAGGGGCGATCCTGCCTCCTCATCATCTACTTCACCCCAGTCTTCCACTACTCCTTCTGAGACGAGACAGGTGGTCTGGGAGGGAGACGGGACTAATGAGAATGGAAGTGGGGGTGGGGTTTGGGGGGTGGGCGGAGAGGGGGAGGAGCCAAACATGACGGACAGTTCAGACGGCCAAGTACAGCGTGTTCTGCTGTAGTGAAGGAAGGATGTTGAAGGTGTAACATGTAAGATTGTGAGATGACTGTTAGTTGTCGCGCTCCTAAATGCCCTGAAGTTAAATATATAGAGTAATAAATAGATTGTATGTAATCGCATTAACTTTTGGTAGCTTTGTAGAAATGTCTGTACCAGGGAGACTGTGTTTTGAGTTATCATTGTTCATTTTGTTTATAAACCGTTATAGTCCCCTCCAACAACCACGTCTGTTTTGTGTGTGTGTGTGTGTGTGTGTGTGTGTGCGTCATTTTGTAGCTGTAGAGGCTTCCACAGATCTTAATTCTCATTAGTCTGTGAGTAAAGCCATTGTGCGTAAGCAAACTTGTGCCATCATGTGGCTCAAATAGGTGCTGTAGAATTAGGGATGCACCCATATTACAGATAAGATGATCATTTTCATGTTATGGTCAATATTAAAATTCCATCCTATTTTGTCTAAAAAATTGTAAAATAAAACACTAAAAACAAATCAGCTGTTTTAAATGTTTCAAGTGAATTTATTCATCACTATTACATATCTTATTAACTAGTGTTCAAAAGATTGGTACAGTATTAAAAAATAATCTTAATAGCAGTTAATGCTAATATTGTTAAATAATGGTCCAATTAAAGCTTTTAAATAAATTTCTAAGATGGCAAGCAGAATTTGCAGCAGCCATCTATCTTCTATGTGACATTATCCTTAAGAAATAGTTCTAATATACTGATTTGGTGCTGAAAGAAACATTTATTGTTATAAATGTTGAAAACACTTTTGCTGTGTAAGCCAGGATACATGTTTTAAAATAACAGCATTTACTTGAAAAATACTTTTGTTACATTATTTATAAAAGTATTTCTGTCACTGCATGCATTTAATGCATCTTCGCTTAATAAATGTACTTTTCTTTCAAACAAATCTAACTGCCTGCAAACTTTTGAACTTGTGTATATCAAATTTAAACCTATAGCTACCAGTTTTATGAAAACAAGTCTCTAATATCAGCAGAAACACAAAACAACACAAATATATAGTGCAACCCTAGGTGAAATTTAACATAATAGCAAAAAAGGGACTATTCAATTTGAAAATACATTGACCATATATATATATATATATATAGTCATCAAATACACAATATGTATACTTACATTTATTGTTTCAAAACCTTTAATGTAGGATTAAACGTGGGGCTTTTGGAAGCAAAATAAGACCCAGATAAATGCCATTTTAATAATGACATCTATTCCTTACATTTATTAGAAACATTTTCACAAGTCTCTCTCAGCTAATACTGACCACATCACCTCTGTCTACAAAACAATAATCTCTGGAGAAAATCTGTAACACATTTGACATACTATAACAATCTCATCAGTAGCATATAAATGCAATAAATATAATACATCACCCTGGATGTTTTTCACATAAAAGTAAGTTGTAACCCAAACTATGTCATACAGACAAAAAGTTTTGAATTGTTATGGTTGTGAGAGTCTGGCATACTGCTTGAGCGCACGTTTTGGTGGAATGAGAGAATCATTCACCCCCACTCTTCTCTTCTTTTGCTGTTCATTGTCTTTCTCTCCATCTGTCTCTGCGTCTTCCTTACGAGGAGCCAGCAGACCATCATCGTGTGGTGGAACTGTAACATTGTCTTTTGGTCCAGTGTCTGAGGTGACCACGCGGTTACTCTGCAGATCGCTGTCATGTGCGAACTTGCAGCGGCTTCCAAAGCGGCAGCGGCCATCCTTCCTGTAGGCCACACAAATGCGCTTACCATCAATCTGGGTGGGGCGCGCTTGTAAAGTAAGAGGAACGTGTTTCTGTAGGACATTCAGTCTCTCCTCTGCCAGCTCTTTGAATGGATTAGCAAACACACTGCTGCCTGTAAGCGCTCCACCCGAGCTGGATCCTCCCAGAGGTGGAGGAGGGAGCTTGTGAGTGTGAGGACGGACGGAGAGGAGTGGCTCGGGAAAGGAGCGATCAGCTGCGTGCGGCTCCTCTTGATCCTCATTCTCTGGACCAGATTCAGACTCACTGGAAGGCGAGTCCGACTCCAACAGGAAATTACGGCTTTTTGTCTTCTCTACAGTGCATTCTGTCTTTTTGAAGCACCTAAGCAGAAATAATTAAAGAAGTTTATCTAAAAAATGATACTTGATCATTCTGAGCTCATATTATGTAATCGTTTATTCATGACAGTGAATGGTGATCACTGCTGTCAAACTTTTTTCTAACTTTTATTATATTCTTTCTTAGTTTACACACACACACACAAAGCACCCTTACCCCCGCCTTGTGAAAAGAAGCAACGTTTCTCATACCTTACTTTTTTAAAGTGAAATAATACACTTAAAAAAATGAACTTAAGTGCAAACTGAATGTAATGTTTTAAGCACTTAATTGCAATAAAATAAAAATATATTTTAGTTTAAATCTATATTAAATTAGGAGTGCATGCATGTATATATTTCAGACAAATACAGTATGTTGCTTATAGATTAAATATATAATATTATTTATATGAATATAGACATGTAAATACATGTACGGTTTTCAAAATATATATGTTTTCTATTTACATAATAAATATACACAGACAGAACACACATACATTATGCAAACAAAAACTTGGATGCAATTAATCATGATTAATTGTTCGACAGCACTACCTTGTAATGTAATTTCATAATTCTATTCCTCTTTGAAATACAGTTAAAGTGTAATACTTAATATACTTACAAGCATTTATGAAAATAAATAATTGACGCATATATATACTAAAATATGCTTTAATTATTTATATTGAAATCTGTATATCATGTATTTAAATATTTTTTTTTTACATGTAAGAAGCTGTCGTGAAAGCATACTCCAAGTGGCTTTTTAATATTATTTTTACATTATATGCAAGTTAAACAATATACTTTTAAATCACAAAATGAGTTGCTGTAGAACAATTAGTTATTTACCACATAATGAGAGTGAACGGTGACCATCGCTCTCAAACAAGAGTTGAATTGACAGTATTAAATTACAGGACTTTATTTCCTTACGAAAAGTTTTCATTTGGCTTCAGAAGACTTGGAATAAAGTCCACAAGTCGTGTGGACTACTTTTATGGTGCTTTTTGTCCTTTGTGGAGCTTGACAGCCCCAGTCCCCGTTCACTCTTACTCAGTTCTAATGATAGATAGATAGATAGATAGATAGATAGATAGATAGATAGATAGATAGATAGATAGATAGATAGATAGATAGATAGATAGATAGATAGATAGATAGATAGATAGATAGATCAACTGATATTATAAATAATGTAACGTTATTTGTTTAATTATGAATTACTTACTCATTCGCCTTGTCTTCTCCTTTCTCTTCATCCTCTGACTCGGATGAAAGCCCGTATCCCACAAGCGAATTCATGTCGATTATATACAAGTTATTGAGATTTGTGATCCAAATTCTTTAAAAAAAAAACTTATCAGTATGACTGGATATTGATATTCCACTGTCATTGAATTATTTATTTATCCGGAAGTCGGGTTTTCTTCTTGGTCCCCAAACAGATTTTCGTGGAAATAAACAGTAAATGCATGTGCCACAGCGAGGCGCGGAGTGGTAATGCGACAATTAGATAAATTTAACCAATAAAATAATAATAATAACATTGAAATATAAGATCAAACACTTAATCATAAAACGCTAAAATAATACTGAAAATTTGAAATGTTAATTTGGCAACTAAATGAAATAAACATATTACATATTACTTTATTTTAATTTTAGAATATGTTTTATTTTTTGTGCTTTTGTCATATATATATATATATATATATATATATATATATATATATATATATATATATATATATATATATATATATATATATATATATATATATATATATACACATATACACACATACATACATACATACATACATACATATATATCTATGACAAAAGCACAAAAAATTAAATATATTCTAAAATTAAAAAAGTCAAATGTAAATGAAACTTTAATTACAATTAATATCAAAATAAAATATTCAGTAGTATTAATATACATTACAATAAATATTATACAAATAATACTAAAATAACACTGAAGTCTTTTAAAGCAGGTCTAATACACATGTATTTGCAGTGGTGCTGGGCACCAAGGGACATGACTTTTTTTGTACACTTATGTAACAACTTTGTTAACAAGTGGTACAATGAATAGCGATTCAGCACTGGAATTTATTTGTAATGTTTAAGACGAGTGTAGCTGTTATCAGTAGCGGAAGGAATATGTGTATATCTTCTCTAATGCACTGTCTGCAAACAGAGTCATGTTCTGTCTTGGCACTTTTCCACAGCTTCTAGTGAAACCACAAGATGCAAAGAAATGTTTAACATCACTTGATATAAGAAGGCACATTTAAGTTAAATATGTCACATAATAGGCAGTGTGATAGTGAAATATAGATTTTAACAACATCACTTTTCACACTTCATGCAATTTAAAGAAATGTTGTACATTCCTAAGTAAATATGGGCCTACACAAAAATGTCCCGAATTAATGTCTGAGTAAAAGGTTACAAATATTTTCTCGCCTCCCTATTGTAAAAAGGGAAGGTGTGGGCACTGCTAAGCTTAGAAAAATAGAGAAAAAAAAAGTAATACCAGACATTTATACCACCCTTCCTTGTTATTCCACGTAGATAACAATTCCTTTTGTGATTAGGTAACATGGCCACAGAATTTGGCAGAAAGCCGGGCAGAACTCAAATGGCCATCCACAAACTGAACTTACAAATTTGAGCTAATTTAATCATGTTTTCTGCTGCTTATTAGAGTGCAAGATTAATGCATTCAATTCTAAAGTCATTAAGAAATTTCTTGACATGCTTTAAATAGCCTAATGTAAGCAACTTGCATATATATATATATATATATATATATATATATATATATATATATATATATATATATATATATATATATATATATATGCCACAAACAACAAATACACAAATGTAAAAGCCTATATATGAAATGGGTTTTATGTTTTTACTTCATATGACAATATTTTTCATATTTGAAAATTTAATATGTAAACACATATTATATGTGCTTATGGGAAGATGTGCCTCAATCTCAAACTTGTACTACTCTGCTTCTGGTCCAAACAACATATATAATTTACAAAAGATGATGATATGTAGATGCTCAACATTCACATTTCAGGTATGATTATGTAATTCATAAAACAAGACGTAATGAAAACCACACACCTTGTACTCGTAAACCAAAAACCGCCATTCTAAAAACCCAAATGAAATTCCAGAGGCGAGAAAAAAAAAATCATTATTCCCTAACCAGACTTTAAAAGCAAACGGCTCTGTTCGGTGCTTTTTCATTTATTTATTATTTATATTTTCCAGGTTGCATTGGTATAAAGCGGTGGGTCTATGAGGTGAACTCTGAGCCAATGAAATCCCGTCTCGACTTTCCCAGCCCCTCAAACGCAAACGCACCACATTCCCAGAAAGAGGCGGAGTCACGGCCAATTCAGAACTGCATTAAAACGGGAGAACAGCGTTTTGGAACAGGGTTTTGGAAGTCTGTGAGTAATGAGAGGTATTTCGGCGAAAGTGAAATTACCGCTACTGAGAAACAGCGACTGAGGATCATCACCATTTAACATTTACACAGCCTACGGTAGTATTGGGGGTGGAGGCTATAAAAGCTTGAATGATTTGATGTTATATATTCCTCCTGTTGATTCAAACGTTATTTTTCAAATAGTAACATTAGGTGTTTTTTGAGTATAAATGGCTGGCAGAAGTGCAAACGGTCGTCACGCAGGAAGAGCCGCAGCTTTAGCCCGTCTGCTTCACAAGGACTGTGTCCAACTCCTGGAGTTATACGTAAGTCTTATTTATACAGAACTAATCTAATTATTATATTTAACCGTCGAGCCTTTCTTAATTATGGCCTGCATGATGTGCGACGCAAACTGAAGTCATCATCATGGCATCATGACATTTAGTTGAAGGAATGTCTGGGGGATTGTGTCAGAAGTGCCAGTGTTGTCTGAGCGGCTGCGGGGGATCCAGACTTGTCGGTGCGCGCAGCGAATGGAAAGTGCTACTGGACTACAAAGCATGATTGTTTCAGTAATGAATAAAAAAAAATGGATACCTGCCAGATTGTTCAGGTCCACCACCTCCTCTCTTGTTTTCCCTGAATGTTGAAACAATTCTGAGTTTCAGCTTGTTTCGTTGGAAAAGTGTAGCCTGAAACTTGGGAGCGGTTTGGAATGTAGAGGAGTCTTTGAACTTTAGAAATAGGTGAGCAACGAGTATTCAGCCCGAGTACAGCACGAGCGGATCTGCTGAAGGGTGCTACATTATTAATTAGTGACTTAATAAAATGCCTTGTCTGTCTGTGAGCATTAGGCTAAAGTTAAGAGAAAAGCTCTGGCTGAAGGTGAGAGGGAAATTGTACAAGGCTAAAATATTTGTAATGTGTTTTTCATTTTTCATTTTATATCCTTTCAAAGAAATATGCAACATTTTGGGAGTTTTAAATAGATAGAAACTGACAAACTATAAATTTTAATCATTATTTCTCTCTCTCTCTCTGTTGTGTGTGTGTGTATGTGTGTGTTAAGTTGTAGATTTTTAATTGCTTGATGTGTTTCCAACCTCACCCAGTCATCTCAATTGCAAAAAGTTTCCTAGTTTACCCAGGTTCGCCCCTCAAACATCCGCTGCTCAATACACGTGCAATAATGTTATACTTTATTTGCCCTGTTAAATACACAGTAATTAAATAAATAGTTCAGGGGACATTTGGAAACTGTGTTGACTGTAAAAGTTTATACGAGTTAGCTTGGCTCTATCTTTTATAAAAATTTTAATTGCTGCATTTATTCATTTGCTCACCACATGTTTGTTTATCAGTTTCGTCATCTGGCACTTCTTGTAACTTCCACTCATTCCCTTTGTCTCGCGGTTTAGAGAGACAGTGAATCACTGCCGCCCTCGCCGGTTGACGGAGGTTATTTAGTGTCCATTCCTCCACTGGTTCCTCAGCTGTCAGATGGAGAAAAAATATCTTTCCTGCACGCTGCGCTCAAGGAGTGTCTGCGACTTCTGGAAGATGTCATTACCCGGGAAGATGCTGAATTTTCCGACGAAGACAGTGAGTACAAGAGAAAACGGAAAACTGTGAGGGATCGTCTGGGGCACCTGTTGGCAAGCACACAGCAGCTGCTAGTGGATGGCCAAAGATTTGAAGCTACGGTTAAAGAGGTGCAGAAGTGATGTTCACCCAGCCATTTAAATACATTGCTGCTCTGTTTTCTCATAACTGTGATGCTGTTCTGATATAAACATCTCAATTTCATAAACAATCTGTATGTGCTTTTGTGAAAGGAGCTGGATGGTCAAGCGGCCAGTGGGAGTTTTGGTCTGAAGATGTGGATTGTACGAGTGCTGCAGGACCTCGTGCACTGGACCGGCCAAACATCTGACACCCTCCACTCAATGCCAGCAGAGGTGGAGAAAGCACCAAAGACAATTTCCCGAAGGACAAGAAGAGGCGCCGGGAAAATAAAGAAGTGAGACTGGATATGGGATGAAAAAAGAGAATGAAAGGGTGGAGAGGAAGAGGTCAGTATGATAAGAATGAGGAGACGGAATTTCAGTACAGCATGGAGAATGTAGAGAGTCAGAGGATCTGGATGCAGTCACTGGAAATCAGCATTCCAGCATGGGGAAAGCAGGAGGGGAGGGTTTGGGCAAGATACTGTTTTATCAAAGTTATTAATATATTTCTTGGTCATTAAACTTAGATTTTAGACTGCAGCAATGAATGTAAATGTACTGTATGGTTTTATTACATATCAAGATTGTTGACTTTTAGATTATTCGGTCACAGCATACACTGCAGACCTTTTTTATTTTTTTTTAATTGACCATGATGATCAAAGTGAGTTAATATATTATACTTTTGTTTGCATGTCAGTATTACTGTATGCATTTATTTGTATCTATAAGGTATAGTTAACACAAAAATGATCATTCAGTCATCATTTACACACCCGTGTTAATCTTTTCTGGAATGCAAAAGAAAATATAAAAATGTTGGTAGCATTTTACAATAAGATTTCATTTGTTAACATTAGTTAACTAAACTTCCCCAGCGTTTATTAATCCTAGCTAATCTTGATTTTAACATGTACAAACTTGTTTTTCATCAAAAGTTATATCTGTTAACATTAATTAATACACTGTTAAATAACATGAACAATAAACAATTCTTAATTTTTTATTACCTAACATCAAACGTTAATAAATGCTGTAAAAAAATATTGCTCATTGTTATTTTACATGAGTTTATGCATTAACTAATATTATCAAATCAGACTTTACTGTAAAGTGTTACCAAAATATCTCTTTTTCTTGTATTATTATTATTTATTTTTTTATGGACCCCACATTCTTCAAAATATCTCCTTCTTTATACAGATTTGGAAGGACATGAGTAAACACATGTGAGTAAATGATGAAGGAATATTCATGTTTGGTGGACTATTCCTGGAAATCTCTCCTCAAAATGATAATTTACTGTTTCAAATATCTAGAACAATACACTGTACAAACAGTGATGCATAACTTTAAAAGGCTGCTTCTTCACATTTATTATTCAATGCTTGTCATTCCTGTTACATATGCATGGGGAGGTTATTAAGTGTACCATCTGTTGATGTGTGTTCGGATTAATTCCCCATCGACACTCATGAAACACTCATGCCCTCTGCTGGCTACATAAAGTTCTGCTTTTTATTCCAGGTCAATTTGTCAGCTGTGACTCTGAGAGAAAGGGTCCAGACAAGGCTTTTTTCATGATGATTGAAGTTATCGTGCCTTTACACTGATTTTAGCATGTTTAATATCTACTCCAAATCCGTTTCTTAGCAAGCCTGGGTCGGTCTTTGATTTATGTGACGTACTGTACGGAGGAACTCTAGTGGAAGATCATTAATGATTCAGCACCTGGTTACTGTATGAAGAGACTGGAATTGGTGAAGAAAGAAAAACACTACCATATAATAATTTATTATTAATATATGCATTTTAAACTTGCACTGCAATAAATGGTTATATCTGAGCTATCATTCAAACAGGTTTTTGTCTATAACTTAAAGTTTGATTAATCGTATTATATGTGTGGTTGTGTGTGTGTGGACAGCTGTGATGAAGGAAAAGCAGGATGTGTGTTTGGAAGAGAGTGGGGTGGAGTGTATGTTTGTGATCTGAGCATGTGTGTGTGTGTGTGTGTGTTGGAAAAGAGGCAGGATGTCTGAAAGGGGGAGGGGTGTGTATGTGTGTGTTATTGTATGTGTGTATTTGTCTGAGAATAATCATGTGCAAGTGAGTTACAGAGTGAGAGAGAATATAGAGAATGTGAATGTGTGTATGTTGCGTGTGCACCCGAGACAGGATGTGTGTTTGAAAGAGAATGAAAGGGGGAGGGGTATGCAACAGAGAGCGTGTGTGTGTGTGTGTGTGTGTGTGTGTGTGTGCGCGTGCGTGTGTGTGTGTGTGCGCGTGCGTGTGTGTGTGTGTGTGTGTGTGTGTGAGGCGAGAAAGGGGGAATGTGTGTGTGCACTTGCGTAGGAGGGAGAATCTGTGTGAGAGTTGGATTGTGTGTGTGTGTGTGAACACATGCCTTTGTGAGATCTACAGTGTGAGTGTGTGTGTGCTTGAATACATGATTTATGAGGTATATCATTTTTTTTAAAATATGGTTAATGTTAACAAAATGGCTTTAAAAATGCTTTAAAGGGGTCATATGATGCTTTTTTAAAGATAATTATATGTGTGTATTTGGTGTAACATAATATGTTAACATGCTTTGTTGTTCAAAAACACATTAGTTTTCAAATACTGTACATTATTGTAAGTCATCTATGCCCTGCCTCTCTCAAACCCGTCGGTTTCTACAAAGTCCCTCATTCCGACAAGCACAGTCTGCTCTGATTGGCCAACTGACCCAGTGCATTGTAATTGGCTGAACACCGCAAACACTCGTCTGAAATGTAACGCTCCATTCATTAATCGCAAGCTTCATCTTTCAAAATAAATGTAAAGACAGTTAATAATGTCCTTAGTTTTACCGTCAATTCAAGCCCGAAAGGGAGAACAGAGTCGTGTGACAGACACAGTGATGAAGCTCGTATGTGTGTGCAGTACACAAGCCACAGATGGTGAAGACAGCTGACTCCACTGTGTGACACTGTCTCTCTCTCTCTCTCTCTCTCTCTCTCTCTCTCTGTCTCTCTCTCTCTCTCTCTCTGACACACATGTTCTGTGCAAAACCCTTTAAACTAGGGACAAAACGTACTTACAGTAGCTGATTTAGAAGTGCCAAATTGTTGTAGCATAGTCAGAATGTCCTCCTCTCCTAGGTTCATAAAATGCATCCATAAAATGAGTTGCTGTTCAGTTTCAAGTAATCTTCAAGATTCCTAAATGCATGTACTTTCGGAAGGTCAAATAAAGTGCTTTTGCTTTTGTCTAGATACACACAGCATCTCCCTGACATGGCTGCTTCAACACTAACTGCGGTTACTGAAACCACGCCTTCTTTCTTTGCGTGAACATTTGGGTGACATTATGCAAATATTTCTTGGTAGACAGTGACGTAGACATGTGGGGGTGTGTTTGAATGAGACATTTTAAGGGGTGTGGGAGAGTGGTAACTTAAAGAATAGAGCATCACAGTCCCGGCCACAGCCCGAGAGAGCTTTGGTGCCGGAAGTAAATTTCCCATTCATTTCTCCCATTGACTTTCGGAAAAATACGTATCTAAAGAGTTTTAGAGCATGTGTGAGGATAACCTGCTACGGCTGAACACATAAGCATATTACATATCATTCTGAGTGAAAAAATTAAGAGAAAATCCCAAAAAAGTCATTATAAAATGCTTGATATGACTCATACCATATGTAGGCTACAGTAGCCTAGCTAAAGTGGACAATAATGCTAACTAACGTTACCAACCTCCCTGCAAAACTCACCAAAACTTTGTAGGTCTTGTCCCTCATGCTGGCCCTTACAAAACCCACAAGCTGACCCTTGGACATGCTACACTCAACTACATGACCCGATCTGAAGTGGTTTTCACCCCGTTGAACACTTTTGTTTTCCTCCTTGAAAAAAGCCATCATTTCAGCCAAGGAGATGATAAGTCTACTGTGCAAAAACGCAACACAGGTTTTTATTTTATTATATTTTTTTATTACTGATCTTCAGTCTTCACGGACCTTCACGGGTTTAACCAGACGGTTACAGGAGTTCCACCAATCAGATGCATCACTGTGGGATTTGTTCAGGATTGTGGGTAATGAAGTACTTATCGAAGACTTCGGGAATAAAAGGCATTTATCTCAAAACAAGGTTAGTGCCCCATGAACCTTTGCCGTTTATATGAGCATATACTATCACTTAGTACAGCCGTAGCTGGTTTTAAGTCTACCATGTATGGTTACGTTTTTATGGCTTATACCCCAACTGCCAATGCAGAAATTGTATTGAATGTTTACTTCCAGCACTGGCTTTGGGAGGGACTGTGGTGTTCTATAGATAAACAAGTTTAGTCTTTAGTCTTTGTAACTTTATATATCTTTTTCAGATCTTTAGATCTCTCTACTATTTCAGTACCTGGATCCTTCTTCTGCGCAGTCATGATGTTGTAATTGATGCAGTATGTGGTCTGGCATTGTCATGTTGGAAAATGCAAGATCTTACCTGAAAGAGGCGACGTCTGGATGGGAGCATATGTTGTTCTAGAACTTGGATATACCTTTCAGCATTGATGGTGCCTTTCCAGATGTGTAAACTGCCCATGCCACACGCACTCATGCAACCCCAAACCATCAGAAATGCAGGCTTCTGAACGGAGCGCTGATAACAACTTGGGTTGTCCTTGTCCTCTTTGGTCTGAATGATATGGTGTTCTAGTTTTCCAAAAAGAACTTAAAATTTTGATACGTCTGACCACAGAACAGTTTTCCACTTTGCCACAGTCCATTTTAAATGAGCCTTGGCCCAGAGAAAATGCCTGCGCTTCTGGATCATCTTTAGATATGGCTTTTTTTTTAACCTATAGAGTTTTCGCCGGAAATGGCAAATGGTACGGTGGATTGTGTTCACTGACAATGTTTTCTGGAAGTATTCCTGAGCCCATGTTGTGATTTCCATTACAGTAGCATTCCTGTATGTGATGAAGATCACAGTCATCCAGTATGGTTTTCCGGTCTTGACCCTTACGCACAGAGATTGTTCCAGATTCTCTGAATCTTTGGATGATATTATGCACTGTAGATGATGATAACTTCAAACTCTTTCCCATTTTTCTCTGAGAAACTCCTTTTTGATATTGCTCCACTATTTTTACCGCAGCATTGGGGGAATTGGTGATCCTCTGCCCATCTTGACTTCTGAGAGACACTGCCACTCTGAGAGGCTCTTTTTATACCCAACCATGTTGCCAATTGACCTAATAAGTTGCAAATTGGTTCTCCAGCTGTTCCTTATATGTACATTTAACTTTTCCGACCTCTTATTGCTACCTGTACCAACTTTTTTGGAATGTGTAGCTATCATGAAATCCAAAATTAGCCAATATTTGGTATGACATTTCAAAATGTCTCACTTTCAACATTTGATATGTTGTGAATAAAATATAAGTTTATGAGATTTGTAAATTCCATTCCTTTTTTACTCACAATTTGTACAGTGTCCCAACTTTTTTAGAATCCGGTTTGTATATAAACATTATGCATGTGGAATGATCCCATAAAACAGAAACCCAACATGTGTGTAGGTAATTGAAGCGTGAATTATTACTTGATAATGACGTATGTATGTCTAGTGTGTAATATGAATTTGAAATGTCTGTGTATGTATAGAAAGGTTCATTTCATGTTCATTTTAAATGATAGTTATCTACCCATTACATGTATGTTTGAGTGTGTTTCTGCCTAGTAGTCTCAGATTGTATGCACACTTGAAAGCTGCCTGTCTGTGTGTGTGTGTGTGAGTGAGTGAGCGAGCGAGTCTGTGATGGTGCATGTTCCTGTGTGTTGTGTGTGTGTGTGTGTAAGAGAGATAGAAAAAGAGACAGAGAGAGTCTGTGATGGTGCATGCTCCTGTGTGTGTGTGAGAGTGAGAGAGACATAAAGAGAGAGAGAGAGAGAGAGAGAGTGTGTGTGTGTGTGTGTGTGTGTAAGAGAGAGATGAGAGTGGGGGAAGGGTGTGTTAGATCTGTGCGTCAGAGGTTTGTGGTGTGATAGAGAAATCCAGAATAGTCTCAATGAGAATACATAATTTGAAAATATTTTATGAGCAGTTTAAGATCATATCAGTTCTAATTTTTTTTTTTTTTGCAAAATGAATTTAGGTATTGAATAACATAAAACATTGTATTTTGAAAATTTGGTATTTTTCTCCATTGCATAGCCCTTATTGATAAACATCGAGCTCATAACTGCGGCTAACTACTAGAGGCAGCATTAGAGAACACTAGCTACTGAATCAACGTTAACATACAAAAAACATAACGTAAAGAGCAATGTGGTTGTTTTTGATCAAAGTTAGTCGTTAATTAAATGAAGGTTAAATATTATTCAGCCTTAACATATAAAGCAGACAGCGATAGACCTGTCAATATTATCTGATGAGTACCATCAACTTCGCTTAGAAACAGAAAAACCACCCCAGCACCCAACCTATACTAGAGGATGCAGCCATTTCTTTAATATGGGGGAGTTCGGGTTTCTGTTTTTTAATGATTATAATAATTTTACATTGGCAAAAAAAAAGAAAAAAAGAAGTGTTATAAGGCAGATGGATTTGAAAAAAATGCCCATCGACGTATTTACAAATGCTGCATTACAAGCGCACCGATTGTTCTCCCCTAGCGTCTGAGTGAATGGTATCGTCCGTAAGAACCTGTACATAGAGAGGGAGAGCGCGAGGACAGCGCGAGAGAGAGGACGAAGCTCATCGGCGGGAATGGCGGAGAACGGTCGCTCGCTCGTTGACTACCGGGAGCCACCGCCGCTGGACAGCAACGGAGAGATCAGCAAACCGCGAGGGTGAGGGAGTGAACAGACGCTAGAAAAGAGTAACATTTCCAGAGATGACACTAGCTTTAAAGCCCAGAAACGTCTGACAGAAATAATATCACTTTTCTCTTTCGGCAAAATGATCGTGATGACTGAAGTTTTTAAAATAGTTGTAGGTAAACAAGTTTGTAATCAAAGCTAAAGAATTTTGTATTTATTTAGTTATGAAGTTAAGTTATTCTTTATAAATAACGTTATTTCTCTGTTGTGACTGGAATCAGGTGTGTGTGTGTCATTTAAACGAGTGGCTAAGTTAACTTACTAACGTTAGTCTGATATATTTTTCAGTTAAAAAAATGCAGAATGTAGGCTTTTAATCACTATTAACTCCGAATAAACAACTGACGTGTGTGAGAGAGAGAGAGAGAGAGAGAGAGCGTGCGTGCGTGCGTTTGTGCGTTTGTGCGTTGTGTGTGTGTGTGTGTGTGTGTGTGTGTGGGAGAAAGAGAGAGAGAGAGAGACAGTGTGTGTGTGTGTGTGTGTGTGTGTGTGTGTGTGTGATTGCGTGTGTCTGTGTGTCACATGGAGAGAGAGAAGGAGAATGTGAGTGAGTGAGTGAGTGAGTGATTGCGTGTGTGTGTGTGTGTGTGTGTGTGTGTGTGAGTGAGTGTGTGTGTGTGTGTGTGTGATTTGCGTGTGTGTCTTTGTGTCACAGGAAGAGTGTGTGTGAGTGTGATTGCGTGTTTGTGTCAGTGAGGGTGTGTGTGTGTGTGTCACAGGGAGAGCGTGTGTGTGTGACTGTGTATGTGTGCGTGTCACAGGGAGAACGTGTTTGTGTGTCTGCTGTGTCTGTGTGTGTGTGTGTGTGTGTGTGTGTGTGTGAATGCAGAGGGGAGGAGGGAGAGAGCAGAGCGTGAGAGAAAGGAACAAGTACAGTGTGTGTGTGTGTGTGTGTGAGAGAGAGAGAGAGAGAGTGTGTGTGTGGTGTGTATTTGAGTGAGAGCATGAGAGGGAGGGAAAGACAGTGAGTGTGCGTGACAAAGACAGACACAATATGCTGGTGTGTGTGTGCTTTTGAGACTGTGTGTGTTTGTGTCTGTGTGTGTTCCTGGTATTCCCTGCATTATGGGGACCAAATGTCCCTACTAGGATAGAAATACCAGTAATATCTGACCTTGTGGGGACATTTTTATAAATAGCTTGTAAATGATTAAGAATGCATTATTTAATCTTTTTTTTTTTTGATAATCTAAAATGGCAGTAGATTTCCATGAAGGGTAGATTTAGGGTTAGAGTATAAAAAATACCATTACAGTAAAGAAACGATTATCTCTACGGAATATGCCCATTAACCTGTTTAAATCCAATGTGTGTGTGTTAAAGTGGGAAGAGTGTTTAAGAGTGAATGTGTGAGACAGCATGAGTGTGTGATTGCATGTGACAAAAGATAAAAGGTGTGTATATGTGATGAGTCTTTGGAAGAGGTGTGTATGCGTAGGTTGTGCCTAAACCTAATGGGGGCCAAATGTCTGTTTGAGGACAGTAAAACCTGAAATCACCTACATTTTGAAAACGAACAACACTTGAGAAAATCATGAGAGGAAAAAACTCATTGTATATGCTAAATAATAAAAATATAAAAACACAGAAAGGTTTCTATGAGACTAAGGTTTTAGTTTAGATGAACATAAATATCATTGGCTCAGGATAAAACAATTGTCAATGGAAAGTCCCCACCGTGATAGAAAAATAAACATGTATGTGCATTTGGGTGGGGTGGAGTGGACCATCTAAAAGGTATTATTGTCAAGGTTTGTCAGGAGAAAGGTGTGTGGGAGTGTGAAGCACATGATGCTGAAGAAGATGTGCATTTTAAATGTGGGGAGAGAGTGTGTGAAGTCCATTGAGTGTGTGATGTGTGTACGTGAGAGACAGGGGAAGTGTGTTTGAGACTGTGTGAAGGGGAGGGATGTGTGTGCGTGTGTTTGTGCGCACATGTGTGTTACTGAGGGGAGGAGGGAATGAGAGTGTTTGTGTAAGCCAGTGTGTGTGAGAGAGAAAAGAGAACAGCAGAGTTTGGGTCAGTGAGTGTTTATGTGTAATCACTGAAACTTGTGTGTATAAAGTCAGTAGATAACTGAAAGTGTGTGTGTGTGTGTGTGTGTGTGAGTGTGTGTTTGTTGACTGTGTTTGGAAGGGAGAGCTGGATGAACAGGTAGTGTGTGTGTGTTTGTGAGAGATCAAGCAACATAAATTCACAGAGAGAGACAGAAGGCAAGATAGAAACTGAGAATTTTTAAAATGCACATTGTGTGTGTGAAGCTCTGTATATATTGAAAAATAATATATCGAAGAGTATATATTTATTGAATATATTGAAGAGTATATATCTATCTTCACTGTAGCTGTTTGAAAGAAAAACCTGAATGGAGGTAACCGAGCTGATTCAGAGGACATTGTTATTGATCAGAGGTTGCTCTTTCATAGTTTAGGAGACTTAATAGATTTTATGATTCGTTTGGATATTAACTTTGTCTAATATTTCTCTAATAATTCAAAAGAGAAATAAAAATTTAAGAGACACTTGTTGAAATAAAGCAAGATTACAGAGCTACAAAATTATTGTAGATAGCTCAGATCTGATTGTCTGAACTTTAGGGGTGCATGATAAATATCGGCCGATAATTAATGCGCATCTCGTCAGTAAAGCCGGTTCTCTAATCAGCTATAAATTCCATCAGGTGCGTGATTTCACATCGAGCAGCTGTTATTAGACAGAGCCGCTGTAGTGCAACGGTGGAAAAATCTAGATATTTATACTGTAGATATTGCTATATTAACTTATAGGCTGTTATATGTACACTGGGGGAAAAAAGAAGCTTTCATGGGCAGCCTAGAATATCATGCACTTTCACAACAAAATCAGCTTTTTTCTTTATTGAATAATAATAATAATAATAATAAAACTCTTTGTTCTCTTTTTCTGTATCATTGTTTCTACACTGGAGATTTTTTCAACGAACGTTTTTTATTTATAACAAACAAGGCCATAATCATATCTAGAACATTACATTATTGTTTTAAAGAAAATAATAAATCCAGATCACTTTGGTAATGGTAAAGGTACTATATAAATAATACGTTTTTTTTTTTTGTTATCAATCTGAACTGCAAATAATATTTTTAGCTATTTTAGAATATACATCCATACATTTTTTTGTTGTATTCCTAATATCTTGAAATCACAATACAGAAAGATGCTACTGTCCTCAGAATAAATATGAATTACATGAATCACATAAATGACAGCCCAACTTTCAATTCAAAACCTCGGAATTAAAAAAAGAAAAAAGAAAGTCAAATAGTTTGCATCACTGGATAATACAATCACGAGCTGACTGTTGCTACAAATAATTCTTACATTCAACATTAACTTCAACATTAACAGCAAGTCAAAAGGGGTAACCTTTCAACTGTATAACCTACATGCATTTTCAACATTTATAAATACTCGTGCCCAGTCCATGCAATAAACGCATGTTATTGAATTATGTTTTTGTTTTTTAGAACATTAAAACTGCCTGTGATAGCGTGCAAGTATTTCTGCCTGTGTTCACTCATTTTCAACCTCTGCTTTTCTGCAACGGACTAAAACCTCCACATGAATTCAAGGCGCCTTACATTCAGCTAGTTTGGGCATTATAGTTATAACTGATTGTTTGGGCAGTTATAGCTTAAACTTCTCAAAATACAGTCTGCTTCAGATTAGTTTTAATCTATGGACAATTTATTTTTATTTTTTTTACGTAATCTTAATCTAATTCTGATTGGGTGGGCAAGACAGACATTTGGGTGGGCTCAGCATACCCCTGCCCATGCCTGGAGCCGGCCCTGGAGCATACTGGTCAGAGTCGTCCCTCTAGCGAGTTTACTAAAAAGACTATGGAAAACCAGGAATGTGAAAGTATACAAGATACAATAAATCAAATACTTGATACAAACTGGTAGAATACCTTGCTTTTGTTGCATACCACATATATCTTTTGGAGTACACGAACAAAGCAGAAGGAACATGAACATTCTGTTTTTACTCATCCCCAATTCAAATCTTTATGACTTACGTTTTTCAGTGGAAAATTTTTAAATAGTTTATTTTTTCATGCAATGAAAGTCAGTGAGGTCCAAAGTTGCGTTGACCCCAGCATTCTTAAAAATATCTTATTTTGTGCTCCGCAGAAGAAAAAGTCATACCGGTTATAACTGGCATGAAATTTTGACAGAATTTACATTTTTAACTGAACTATCCCTTTAATGCATATACATGTTGAAATGAGCCAAGCTACAATCACACTTCTGATTTCCAAAAACTGATATGATTTCCTTTGGCTAAAGTGTTTATAGTTAAAAAATAAAAATAGAAAATGATTAAAGCTTCAAACTTTTAAAAGTGCATGTAAATGCTCTTGTTGAGATTTTGCTTGAAACCCTAGATTGAGATGGTTTTTGATAGACTGAGTATATTCTCCATTTAATCTCATTGCTCTCTTGGAGATGGAGAAGTCATGGGCAGTTGTTTAGGTGTGGTAGAGTGGCATTAATCCAAATAGCATTAATCTTAGAGTGATCAAATTTTATAAGTGAGTAATTTTTTATGTTGTGTGAAAATAAGTGGTTTGATTGACAGATTTGTGAGCCAAAAAAGTGTGTGTCTGTTTAAGAGAAAGACTGAACAGAGAGAGTATGTTGTGACGAAAAGCGAAGGGGAGGGAGCGAGTGTGTGTGAGAGTGAGAAGCGAGGCTGTGTTTGTGTGTGAGCAAGGCAAAGGCTACTGTGTGTGTGTGTGTGTGTGTGTGTCTGAGAGAGAGAGAGAGAACACGAGAGAAGAACACAGAGGGGAGGGTGTGTGTGTGCGTGAGAGGCAGAGATGAGGGAAAATGGTGAGGAAATGTGTGTGTGTGTGTCTGTGAGAGAGAGAGTGTGTGTGTGTGCGCATGCTTGCAGGTTTGAAACTGAAAGAGAAGGGGAGGGAGAGTGTGTGTCTTGGAAACAGAGAAGACTATGTGTGTGTGTGTGTGTGTGTGTGTTGTATGAGTGTGTTTAGGCTTGTGTGTGTGTGTGTGTGTGTGTGTGTGTGTGTGTGTGTGTGTTTAGGCTTGTGTGTGTGTGTGTGTGTGTGTGTGTGTATGTGTGTGGTTGAGTGAAGAGGGGAGGGTGAGTGCATGTGTGCTCATGAAGCAGAGAGGCGGGTGTGTGTGTTTGTGTGTGTGAGAGAGAGAGTGTGTGAGAAACAGATAAAGGAAAAGAGAATTTGTTTGTGTGGAACTGAGAGAAATTGTGTGTGTTTTTGTGTGTGTGTCTGTGTGTGTCTGTGTGTGTGTGTGTGTGTGTGTGTGTGTGCGTGTGTGTGTTTGTTCTAGTGGCTCACTGTGGAGGGGAGGGTGAGTGTGTTTTTGCTGTAGAGAGAGAGAGCTGTGTGAGAGAGGGTGTGTGTGTGTGTGTGTGTTTGCATGCAAGAGACAGGGTGTGTGTGTGTGTTTTCAAGAGAGAAGGGTGTGTGTGTGTGTGTGTGAGAGAGAGAGAGAGAGAGAGAGGACTAAAGAAGACTGTGAGTGTGTGAATGTTTGTGCATCTGTGTTTCTGTGAAAGACAGAAGAGTGTGTTTGTATGTTTAAGTGAGAGAGTGTTTATGCATCTACTTTGTTTATGAAAGAGGAAGATAGTTTGTGTGTGTGTGGGTGAACATGCAAGTGTGTATAGGTGGATATGTTACATATTTAAGGAGGAAGACTTTGTGTGTGATTTATTGGTGAGAATGAATAAGGCAGAGAGTGTTTTCAGCAAAGGTGTGTGTGTTGATTGCGTGAGTTTGTGCATGTCTTCAGACTGAGCCTGCATGTGTATGTTTACATTATTCAAACGTGTGTGAGGGAGAGAAAGACAGACAGGAAAATGGTGTGTGTGTGTGTGTGTATCTTCAGAGAGAATGCATTTGCTGCAGACTTTGTGTATGTGTTTATGTATGTGTGTGTGTGTGGTTATTTGAGAGAGCGTGAGTGAGAGAGTGTGTGTGCTCTTTAGTGAGCTTGTGTGTGTGTGTGTGTGTGTGTGTGTGTGTGTGTGTGTGTGTGTGTGTGTGTGTGTGTGTGAGCTTGAGATGGAGGAGGGGTGAGTGTGTGTGCGTGCATGTGAGCTCAGCTGAAGAGAGGATATTTGTGTGTGAGCGTATGTGTGTGTATGAAGGGTTGGGTGTGTTTGCATGTGCTTTAACACATACATGTGTGTCCTACTAGGGGGATGGTGTGTGTGTGTGTGTGTGTGTGTGTGTGTGTGTGTGTGTGCAGTTGTGAACTTATAAAGAAAGGTGTGTGTTTATGTGTTCTTGTGCACATGTGTGTCTTTCTGCTTGCACATGTGCATTTCTGACTTGTTTGTGTGTTGTTTTGAGTTGAATTGGATTTTGCGTGTGTGTACGTGAGGGAAAGAGGAAAAAAGAGAGATAAACAAGTCGAGATACACAAATGTACGAAAGGGAAACAGATTTTGGCTTGTGGAACGAGGAGGGATTAAAAGCATGTCCGTTTTGCAGTGTATTGACTTGGAGAATGAGTTACACAAGTGTGTGTAATCAGATTTACTGACAGGACAGACAGTTCGGACATTGCGGTGAAAATCAGAGGTAAAAAAACACACTGATCATTTTATGTCTTTACACATCAAATGTATCATCACATGCCGCAGGGTTCAATGTAGTTGTGTTTGTGTATGTTTTATGACTCAAAGCGATGATTCTGTGTTCTACTGAAGAAACAAAGTCACCTACACCTTTCATGCCCTGGGAGTAAGCAGATAAACATCACATTTTAATTTTTGGGTGAACAATCCCTTTAAAGGTGTCATATGATGCTTTTTTAAAAAGATCATTATTTTGTGTATTTGGTGTAACAGAATATGTTGACATTCTTTAATGTTAAAAAAAAAAAAACACATTATTTTTCAAATACTGTACATTATTGTAGGTCATCTATGCCCTGCCTCTCTCAAAGCCGTCTGTTTCTACAAAGTCCTTCATTCCGACAAGCACAGTCTCCTCTGCTTGGCCAGCTGACCCAGTGCATTGTGATTGGCCTGAACATCAAGCACTCGTCGGAAATGTAACACCCATTTCCATAATCGTGAGCTTCATTTTTCTAAATAAATGTAAAGACAGTTAATAATGTCCTTAGTTTTACCATAAATTCAAACTGAAAGGGAGAACAGTCGCGTGACAGACACAGTGATGAAGCTCGTATGTGTGTGCAGTACACAAACAACGGACGGTTAAGACCGCTGACTCCACTGTGTGACCCTGTGTCTCTCTCTCTCTCTCTCCCTTCTCTCTCTCTCTTTCTTTCTCTCTCGCACACACACACACGCAATGCACAAAACTCCACATTTGAACAGTCAATAGCAAATACTTAAACTAACAACATAATTACAGTAGCTGATTTAGAAGTGCCAGATTGTCGTAGCAAAGTCAGAATGTCCTTCTCTCCTAGGTACACAACACACAGTCGTCAATAAAATTAATTGATTTTCTGTAATAAGTAATCTTAAATATTCCTAAATGCATGTACTTTCGGAAGGCCAAAGAAAGTGCTTTTGATTTTGTCTAGATACACACAGCATCTCCCTGACATGGCTGCTTCAACACTAACTGCGGTTACTGAAACCACGCCTTCTTTCTTTGCGTGAACATTTGGGTGACATTACGCAAATATTTCCACATAATGACGGTGAAATGTGGGGGCGTGTTTGAATGAGCCATGGCAGCATCATAACTTTCATAAAGAATATCTCTTTGTTTTGAAACTTTAATCCTTGGAACTTTACATATCTTAATCATGCACCAACAGCTTGTAACACTCCAAAGGGAAAGGAAAAGAAAAATTTGAATCGCATCATATGACCCCTTTGAGGACTGGTCACATTTCCCCACACATATGTGAGCTGTGCATCATATATCTCTGTGTTCTTGACAATGGACAGTGGACCTCTTTTGCATGCAAAATTTCACCTAAATTTCACCAACTGCACATTTGAGGTGATTATCAACAAGAGGTCTAGGGCCCTCTAGAGGGCCTCAGCAAACTTACAGGGGGCCCAAGTAAGCATTTTTTAAATTAAAATAATATTTAATTAAAATTTTACAATATCATTTAAATCAGTTTAATACTCCCATCTAGTCTGATTAAGTTCCACAGACTTGTCTTTGTAATCATCTATATGACAGTTCGTTAGAACACATGAATCTGCCCTGCGTGCACACAAAGACATTCAAACATATGTTCTTGGGTCCAGATGGAGGGCCGGCCAGATCAATATCCAGTCGGCAAGACTGAGTTTATTACAGCTCAATGAATACGTCAGGCGCGCGCACATACACACACACACACACACACACACACACACGCTGAACACATCTGTAACCAGAAGACTGCACGTCTCTACACTTGTCTAATTAAGCATTCACAGTTGCATCTGTGGAAAGCGGAGCTCTGGTTTTCATACACAGCTCTATTAGTGGCAGTTCATGCACACTATCATGCACTATCTGTTGGAGCTTTAATGATTATAGATTTGTGAGTAAAACTGGCTCTAGATCGGTGTTATGTTAGAATCCGTACACATAGATTCCACCAAACTGATTCTTCCTCTTTGAGGAGAGTTATTGCGCAGTGTATTAATAAGTGGTGTTTGCTAAGATGAGCAGTACATTATATTTCTCATGTGCTTGACACATTGTGATTCAGATCAGTCGACTGGCTTCATTTAGTTAAGGCATAAAAGATTAATTGTATAGGTATTTTTAGTAACATAGCTGCTTCGAACGAGTCTTAATTAAACATATTTTCTCACCACAGGTTTTTTGTTTATAAATGTAAGGCAAATTTAACAAGATTTGTGCTGTGATTTCCATTGATCCACTGACGGTTCCAGGTTATTGATTTGTCTTTGTGATTTATGTTTTGTTGCTGATTAAGTTGGTCAGGCTGTCCGTTTAATGTAATGTGTGTTTGTGTGTGTGTGTGTTTCATAGACGTGGCTGTGGAAGGAAAAGGAAAGGGACACCAGTAAAGGTGTGCGACAGAGTCTTTGCTACAGAGGATGAAGAGGAGAGCATGTCAGAAAACAGCTATGGACCAGGGAAAGGTGAAGTGTGGGTTTTTAGCCTTTTTGTTACATTGATACATAAGAATAAAGAGAACTGAATTTCATCAAAAAGGAAAGAAATGCAAATATCAGGAGCCAGTCTAAAGTGATGTTGACAGTGGCACTGTTGACAAAGTGACCAGAGGAAGTTCATTTTCAATAAGAGTAGGCGATTTGAGCCAGTCTGAACAACTGATGAGTGTTTATGCCTATTCCATGATGCAGAACCTACCAAGAGGAGGGTAGTAGGGAGAATTCAGAATTGAGAACTCCAGTTGAATTCCATTTCGGTGCTTTTTTGAATTTTGAATTAAAGCACACCGAATCATAAAGAATTGTAATTCAAATTTTAATTTAATACCTTAAATAATAGATTTAATGCATATTACAAATATTAATATTCCAGTATAATTATCTATATCTTAAAGAACACTTAATTTCCCAGAATCGCATGATCAGTCGTCTAAAATACTCTAGTCATGCAGGAATTCCTGCTTGCCAGCATCCATTGATTTAATCAGTGTAAGTGCGAATGTGCCATAACTCACTGAAGTAAACACCATGAGTTATCATTTGAGCACATTATACATGTTTATACTATGTTTCAGAGATCACTGTAAGCCTGATGATAAGTGGGGTAACTTTTTTTGAGCAATGTTGATTGGGCACTTTTCCATTGAGAATGGGTAACAAATTTCTATCTAGAGTATTTAGATCGGTCGTGGCCCTGTGTCTCAGCTGGTTTCCTGTTGATCGTGTATCATCAGCCTAACGGCCAAAGTATACTTCGGCTGTCCACGTCCGCACAATGTCCACATTCCATCGTTTTCATCATTAGGAGGGCTCACGGACAGCAGCGCACCCCGTCCACGTGCAGGCAATTTTTTGAGACAGATGAATGTTGAGACAGAGCACAAGTCAAGTAGGTAGTACTGTGCATGTGTCGAGCACATCCGTCCGCACTCATCTGCGGTTGAGTATACGGACGCGGCTGTGCAGAAGACGGAATGCGAAAAGTGAAATATACCAGGGCCTTAAGTATGTAAATATCTATGTGAGACCTTTATTGTATGTGTTTCAGGTGATGATCATGAGGACAAACACAGAGTGTCTGCTGCTGATGGACCATACTATGAAACACAATCTGTTCAGCTCTGGTGAGTGAGTGACTGAGTGTGTGTGTGGTCTGAGTAGAGATATTGCATGTGTGTGTGTGTGTGTGTGTGTGTGTCTGTGTGCGTGCTAGGAGGCGATAGCAAGTAATTGTGTTTGTTGTGTGGTTGGGAGACGTGTGTATATGGAGGTGGGGGATTACTGGAATGCAAGCTGTGTGTGTGTGTGTGTGTGTGTGTGTGTGTGTGTGTTTATTGCAATGTGTTTATTATCGTTGGGCCAGTGAGAGAAAGTGTGTGTGTGTGTGGTTTTGTGTGTGTTTATCATAGTGTGTTGCTGGGCTTATGGTATGTGTGTGTGTTTGCATCTGTTTATTGCTGTGTTTAATCATAGTGCCGACAGAAATATATGTTTATATCTATCTATCTTTACATATCTATCTATCTATCTTTCTATCTTTATATTTATATATATATATATATATATATATATATATATATATATATATATATATATATATATATATATATATATATATATATATATATATATATATAATATATTAGGGCTGTGACGGTGGCTGATTTTTACAACCGCGGTTGTCATGGACCAACAACCACCGGTGGCGCGGTGTTGATAAAAAAAAAAAAATAAATAAATAAATATATATATATATATTTATATGCGTCGCGGTGGTGTTGCGTCCGGTTTACTTCTCCGCGAACCAAGCAAGCTCAATAACTCCTCATCTGCACGCGCTCTCTTTGAAATAGGAATCGTTGCCATATTTCTTGTTACCATTTATCGCTGTCTAGTTTGTATTTGGCCAGTTTGGAGAAAGCCTCACCAAACCTGAACAGCCAGCGTTTGCGATCACGAGAACTTGTGCAAACGCGGATGGGTGACATGAATGCAGATGGCTCAACACTAAATGAATGTGCTGAATGCATAAACTTTTTTCCTGCGCTCAAATCTGCCAATCTAAAGGAAACGCTGTGTTTGAGGTCATTTGTTAATTACCATAGGCATAGACTTAGAATTTGCAACTATTACAGTTATTACACTTATGTACAAAATTTTGTATTATGCTTGCGTGTGTGACGTCACATGCACTACCGCCGGTGGCAGTAGACAACCGCGGTGGCAACCGACCACCGCGGTGATGCGGTTGTCACAGCAACCGTCACAGCCCTAATATATATATATATATATATATATATATATATAGGACGTGTGTGGGGGGCAACAATGTGTTCTGTAATTATAAATTCATATTTATTTATGATGTTTGTCCTGGGTTGGGAGGCTAATATGGATTTCATAGCTGATGGTTATTCTATATCAGTAAGTATATGTTAGCATACACAAAGTAGCATCAGCTAACTATAAACAACCTGTTTAACCTGTAAATCCACTGATTAATAATGCTATGCGTTCACACCAAACGGGATATTCTATTTTGTCATTTGAGAAGATAATATGTTATTAATGTTAATAACAAAAGCAGAGACAGCATGACTTTAACACAGGACATGCATTAGTCTGCCACTCTGTGGTTTAGAAAACAGGGTCCGCAAGATTTCCCAACTGTGATGAGGTTCTCTCTATCAGTTTTGTTTGCTATATTACTGTCTGATATAGTTTTCTCTCATGCAGTGTGAGTGAGGAGGGCTCTAGCGGAGAGAGGGGGGGCATCTCATACCCCCCATCACCAAACTGCCGCATTCGTGAAGTGCACTGTGGAAATCAAGTGCGACTAATTGTCATAGCGATCCGCGACATCGCAAAGGGGGAGGAGATTACTGTGGATTACAGTTTGACCGAGTGGGGAGAAAATGCTGTGGTAAGTGTAACCATGACAATGGCTAGTGCATCTCAGTGCTTGAAATTCCTTTTGCACTTTGTGTTACTAATAATATGAAAATTGTTGAGAGTTTATAATTTAGATGTATTTGTGACTTGAGTTTATATGCATGGTGTTTGATTTATTCATGTGTTTGTGTGAGAGAGTTGGAGGGACTTTATAGTCGTACTCTTATGTCACATGATTGACATTTTTTGTAATGATGTTGCATCCCTCTCTCAGGGTTTCCATGGGACTGTGCCTCCTAGTAGCTTTGATTGTAGCTTGGACCACGAGAGCAACATTAAGAAGGTAAAAAGAAAATTGACAAAAAGTGACAACTGGAAAAAATTTAATATTTGAGAGCCTGCGCATGCAGTTTAATATTTGAGAGCCAATTTATTTCTTCTACCAATCATATGAGAGGAACGCAGCTTTAACTAACGTTGCAAGCCTATCAGAAGCAGAGAAGGGCATGTCCTTGCAACATAGTATGATTGACGCCCATACGTCAATATCACGTTAGCGTTGTCGGAGAAAAGAAAATGGAGCACAAGTTTCTGAAGCAAGGGGATGCTGTCCTAGACTTCTAGCAATAGATAAAGGACTCAAAAATAAATGGCGCTTAAACATAATTATTGAAGAGATTCATGTCTATCTCAGTCTGTTTATCATTTTTTAAGCACTTTAAGCTCTTACTGTATTTGTGTTATTATCGTCAATATTTGAATGAAGTCTGTCTTTGTAGTTTCTCTCCAAACACCCCCCCCCCCCAAAAAAAGTCCAGGCTCAGGATTTTTTTACGCTTTAACCCCTGCAAAAATTTCAAAAACCCAAAAATTTCAATTCTGTCATTACTCAACCTCACGTGATTCCAAACCCGTAAGACATTCGTTCATCTTCGAACACAAATGAAATTATTTTGATGAAATTTGAGAGCTCTCTGACCCTCCATAGACAGCAACATCAAAAAGTCCATGTGACATTAGTAGTTCAACTAATTTTATGAAGAAACAAGAATATTCTTTGTGCACAAAAAAAAAAAAACTTGGTCGTGGAAGGACCCTTGCTGTCCATGGAGAGTCAGAAAGCTCTCGGATGTGATTAAAAATATCTTAATTTGCATTCCAAAGATAAATGAATGGGTTTGGAACAACATAGGATAATTAATTAATAATTTTTGGGTGAACTATCCCTTTAAGACGACAATAACAATTAATTGACAAGAAAAATCTTTGTTTCTGAGGACCTTCAGCCTCCGCTTTCTGGTCAAAAACCTCTTCAAAATGAGTGTTGGTGCTGTTTCGTAATTTTCGGGTGGATACAAATAAGTTCTGTCCTACATTTTTTCACTTTTGTAATTTATATGCGTTACAGAAGTAAGATGAGCACAAAACTTGAATGCAGTGCTTTTCAGATTATTCACCCTTTAACAGATCTTAAAAATGCATGTGCTTTTTTTCTTAGGAGGAAGAGTCCGGCCCAGTTCCTCTTTCTGCATCAGAATATCTCACACCTTCCTGGTCTCTCTCTCCTTCCTCCTCTCCTCTGTCTCATTCTGAGCACAGTGATTCAGACATCGACTTGGGTGATTCCAATAGAGAGCGGCGCATGCCATCACTTCACCGCCGCAAGAAGCACAGAGCCCTGTCCTCTTCTGCTGCACATGCTAAAAGAAAAGCACTTCAGCGACCCCCCAGCCATCCGCCCCCTTTTCCACACTCCCTCCCGTCCTCCACACTGCAGTCCACTGCTCCCTCCAGACCTGTGTTTAAGTGCCCAGCGCCTGCAGGAGTTGCTGCTAATAGTGTCAATGTGTCAGTTGGTCGTGGGCAGAGAACCATGGCACAGAAACAGCGCTGTGTTTACTGTGGCCGTCACTTCCGATCACTCCCACAGCATTTGGAAAAACACCACGCCCACCAGCCGGACTTGCGCTCTGCCCTGGAGCAAGCGCGCACCACTGGTGACCCTCCTAGTGTACAATCGTGTCTCCCATCATCGAGCAAACAGTCCCATTGCCTACAAGTGGCTCATGTGCCAGGTGTGGTGGTGGTAACACCACAGTCACCTCCTGCTTCTTCTTTGTCACCAGTCAGAAGAAGCCCTGCCCTCTCTAGCCCTACTTGCAAAAGTCCCGCCCCAGTGACTCCTCCCAGAAGAGGAGGTGTTCCCGTGTCTGTCTTAAAGAGGAGCCCACCTACACCTGCTACACCTCCGAGAAAAGGAGGACGAAAAATGAAAAAGGATAAAGAGGAGGCAGACATTTTTGGGAAGATGAAAGAAGAGGAATTGCCCACTCCAGTCTTTGTGGATCTTGTTAAGGAGTCAGAACATTCGAAAAAAGAAACCGAGGACAATGGAGGGAGAGAAGAAGAAAGCGGAGCAGAGGATAAGACCGACCTATCAAGGTTAGACATTCACAATGTTTAAAAAATGTTTCACTGGCTATGTTTACATGCAACCAAATAATCCATTAGTAATCAGATTGACGGCTCAATCGGACAGAAAAGCCTTCATGTAAATATCTTAATTGATCCGATTGAGCTCAATCTGAATGAAATTTAATTTGTATTGAAAGGGGTGGTTAATTCATTTAATATGATCGAGACTGAAACTGAAAGGACTGCGCATATGCAATGGCGTAAAATAGTGTAAAGACATGACGTGCTTTTCCCGTTTGAATGCAGTGTTGTGTCCTGTCATTATAAAATTCTCCTTTCAAGTGGACTCCTTGTTTCGGATTCTCATCCATATATGACTGGTTTTGGGCACAGGGACGAGCGCTTTTACTGCGTAATAAATATAAGCAGCACGGCATGGCTGTTTATATGCAACATTTATCCGAAATGGAAAAAAATTAAGTCAGATAAAAATGTAGTCAAATAAAAATAAACAGTGTAGTAGAGTGGTTATTGTGTGCAAACTGCAGGAAACTCTATCCTTGCAGTGTGCACGTCAAAATATCTATTTTTAGCGTTCATGTAAACACTACATATCCGTAATCATATGTATCAACTGGAATGATTTTTCACTTTTTCACTCTAAAACAAAAGTTGTGAATGCAAACATAGCCACTGTAAAAATGTATATAAATTTAAATTCACCTAATCCTTATTCTCTTTTCTCAGTTTGCGTCGTCCCCACATGCTCCCACTTCTTTCCTCCCTTTCCTCCCTGGTGTTGTACCTTCGGCGGCTGCAGCACTCTGCCTTTATTTCTCTCTCACGCTCACCTCAGTCGGCGGAAGCATGGCGTCTCCTCTGTCACTCCAGCCTGTCTCTCCTCATCCTTTACAATCGGCGCCGTGAATGTGAAGTCTCCAAACTGACAATCTCAGAGTACCAGGCCCGAGTCCCACCCCAGTGCCCCAGCCCTGTGCAACCTGGTACCCCGTTAACTCTAACCCCACTGGAGGCTTCGCTCTCACCCTTCGAGCGGATGGTCCTCCCTCATCTCCCTCGTGTCGGGGTCCAAGGGAAGCGTGGCCGCGTACAACCGCTCATCCTCCCCCCACACACAGAAGCCTGTCTGGAGATGCTTTTGCAGACTCGTGCTAATGTGGGAATTGATCCACAGAACCCATATGTGTTTGCCAGGCCGTATCATTCGCCAGCTACTCCCCTGCGAGGAACAGACTTACTACGGAGTTTGGCTCGGTCCAGTGGTTCGCGGCACCCCCGAGCACTGACACAGACATGCGTTCGCAGACAGGTGGCGATACTTACGCAGCTGCTGTTGTTAAGTGAGGGTGAGGAAGAAGGACAGCATGGGGCTGCCATACAGCGATTGGAAAGCTTCTTGCAGAAGGAGTATCACGTGACTCAAAGCTGTGCAACCATCGGCCAGGACCCTGGGCTGATGGGTCTAATTGGTCGGGTGGTACTATGCGGAGAGCGAGATGGTGTCTTGTTCCGAGGAATGAGTTTACATCACATCTGTTTGGAGTTAGATGGTGAGTGAGTTGTTGTGTCAAGCACATAGCAGGTGTAAATAAATAGTATTGGACTCAGCAGTCATACTTACCCTTCCCTTTCAGTGTTGTCAGGAAACTCTGCCGACTCGCTGTCAGAAGACTCAGATGTCGAGGAAAGTAAAGAGAAACCAGTAGCAGCATCTCCTGCAACCACCATTGTGATGAAAAAAAACACAAGCAACAACAAATCTCCCCGGCCCAAGAAAATCAACAGCAGCTCCCTGCTCTCAGTGGGACGCAAGAGGGCCTCAGGACAGCCCAAACCCGGTGAGTCTGATTGTATGATTGTCATACAGTGTGAAAATATGCTTTGTACTCCTCAGTTACATATAATTAGTCATATTAACAAAAACAATGCATTACGTCTTTCTTAACTTTTATTTCAGGAGCATACACATACACAGTGTATAGTTTAAAGTACCTTGAACCATGAATCTTTCAAGAACCAAAACCCTGAACTTGCACATTAATATAATGATCAAATGTGCAACAAAATGATTAGAAAAAAATCCCCTCTGAAATAAAATAGTGCTATTTTACTTTGCATACCATTTTATAGCCCTTTCAGAGAGGACCCTGAATGCGCTTTGCTGGCCACTGAGTTCATATTGTGTAGCATATTGCCTACCTACAGCAAGCTACCTAATTTAAAACACACCTGACATGCCTGACATATGTCTTCATGACACAGCTTTTCTCCCGAAGTCCCTATATGACTTGTATTGTATAGCTCCGGAAATTCTGACACACACTAGCTGTTCATCCATTTGCATTTTGGATAATCTTCACTTAACTCAGTGGTAAAAGTTGAACTTTTTTTGGCTAATCGTGTGCTTTGGTCGATGCAGCAACAAACCGTCGTCGCACGGCGCAAGCCAGGGGTTTCATAGCGCAGCGCATTCAGCGTCCTGTCTGAAAGGGCAAATTGTCATGTCTAGTGCTGCTTTTCCTGACGATGTGTAAAATCCAAATTGTTTCCACACTTGGGATTTAAAATGTGAAGGTGCAGACAGAATTCTAGAATAGGTTTGATCCTCAGCCTCCACCATGGATTTGCCTTCTCTGAAACGGATACAGTGTCTTCTAGTAAGATAACAACACATTCATTTCAGCCTCTGTTGGAATAAGAGTGGTAACTTCCCCCCCACCACCTCAATTCAATAATTCAATAATTCAATATAAATCGATTCTGGGATAAACCAATCGATTTTTAAAAGTGTTTTAAAAAGAATCGCGATAGTTAGGCAAATCATTTTTTTTTCTCCCATCCCTAATAATCTGTTTACGTTGTGCAAAGCAGGGACCAGTTAAACCAGGGTTAATATTATAAAACAGATTTTGAGGGCTGTCAAGTGCAAACTTTGTTAAAGCCATATAGCTAAAAATAGGAAATAACATAAATTAAAATTAATAACATTTATTGACTCATATAACACATCTTCCTTTTATAATGAGAAAAAGTTATTTAATGAGAAGGATAGTAAACATTTCTGTTCTGTAGCCATGGTTACCAATCTGACATTAAAATTAGCATAATATTTTTTTCCTCATTATTTAATTTAATAGCAAATGCATTTGTTGTATTTTCCTGCTAATATGGTAACAAATAGCTATTCTTCAGTCTTAAAGATATCATTTTCATTGACTTAATTTATATGCTCATCATTTTCAATTAAAGTATAGAGCTGTATAGCTTTCATTCAGAAAAGAGGTTTACATACTCTAAAGCTATTGGAATTACAGGTGTTAATTCTTTGTCCTGCTTTATGCTGTATTTGAGTGATTCTGAACTCATTCTTTTAAATTAATGCCTCTGACAGTGACACACAAGCGTGGGGAAAATGTAAACCATAAGAAGACGCTGCATCGAAAACGCTATGGGGAACATGCTTGGCATGAGCGACTCTAAATGTTGTGTGTAATTTGTCCAATGGAAGAGCATGACGTCACGGGGTGGGGTGACTTAAGCGACCAGGAAGCTATAAAAGCATGTGCCGCGCAGCTGGCGTCAGCTTTGAGTACCACCAAGTGCCGGGGTATGGCATCGAGACGCAGCATCTCATTCCCTCGAGGAACCGTGGTAACATGCGTAACCTTGAGATGTTCCTCTTCAGGAACTCGAGCTGCGTCGGAAAATGCTAGGCGGAACAAGGTGCCCACGCTGCAAGACAACCAAATCCCTGCCTAGTGTGTATCCGAAGAGCACAGCTTAGGACGAGAGAACAGAAGCGCCTGGAGTAACTGGCATATCTAGGCCATAAAATCTTGCAAATGTGGAGGGTGTGGACCACCCAGCAGCGTTGCAGATGTCCAGCATAGATAAATCTGCTAAGAAGGCCTTGGAGGCCACCATTTCCTGTGTGGAGTGAGCCTTGGCGTTGAATAGGTGGCGTTGATAGCCTCGACTATCCAACAGCTAAGAGTCTGCTTAGGTGCAGGAAAGCCCCTTTTGGGGAGACCATAGCACACTAACAATTAGTCCACAGGGCAGCTCTGTGGACGTATGGGTCCAGCGCTCGAACTGGACACATACAATTTAGCTTCTCTTGGTCGGCTCTTGAAAGAAAAAAAAAAAAAGAGGGAAGTCATGGCCTAGTGGTTACAGAGTTTGACTCCTAACCCAAGAGTTGTGGGTTCGAATCTTGGGCCGGCAGTACCACGACTTAGGTGCCCTTGAGCAAAGCATCGAACCCCCAACTGCTCCCTGGGTGCCACAGCATAAATGGCTGCCCATGCTCCGGGTGTTCACAGCCTGTGTGTGTGCACTTTGAATGGGTTAAATGCAGAGCACGAATTCTGAGTATGAGTCATCATACTTGGCTGAACGTCACGTCACTTCACTTCACTTCAGAAGGCCTGCAGCACCATAGGTTTTGGTGTGACAGAGGGAACTTTTGGAACATAACCCACTTGATGGTATAGGAATGTTTTGGCCATGCCAGGCGCAAAGTCAAGATAAGTAGGGGCCACTGAGAGGGCCTGAAGATCTCCAACTCTCCTCAGAGAGGTGATAGCCAACAGGAAGGCAGTTTTAAGGGTCAGATGTCTGATAAATCTTGTATTGGCTTGAATTGAGCTTTACAAAGAGCCTCTAACACCACAACCAAGTCCCGGGGGGAATACGGGACCGTAATGGAGCCTCAGCACACCACGGAGGAAACATGTAACTAGGGGGTGTCTTCCCAAAGACTGACCACCGAGAGGGACATGGTAGGCCGCAATGGCTGCCATGTAAACCTTCAGTGTGGAGTGGGTAAACCCTGCAGAAAACATGGCTTGCAGGAACTCCAGAGCTGTACCAACTGGGCAGTTAGCTAGGTCAAGCTGACGGTCTCTGCACCATGAAGTGAAGAGTTTCCACCTCAGGGCGTACAGTTTCCTCGTTGAGGGAGCTCTGGATTGGAGGATGATCACAACAACCTCAGTTGAGAGACCAGATGCTATGAGTTGTGCCCCCCTCAGGGGCCACACCCACAGTTTCCAGAACTCTGGGCGAGGGTGAATTATTGTGCCCTTCGCCTGTAAGAGTAGGTCTGTCCTGATCAGTATTTCCCATGAAGAGCCATCGAGGAGTGAGACCAGATCTGAGAACCATACTCGGCCTGGCCATAAAGGGGCTACTAACAACAAAAGGACCCTGTCCCGGCATACTCTCGCCAGAACTCCCGGGAGCAGAGCAATCTGAACCACCTCAATGGCCTCCTTCCCTAATATGGTATTCACTTCTTGTTCCAAAGAGCCTGCTCGGGGCTGACTAGCATTGGAGTAACCCCTTTGAATCTTGGTGGTGGAGAGCCGAACTGAATACAGTAGCCTTTCTCTACTGTGCGCAGGACCCATTGAGATACATTTGGCAGTAGTTTCCATGCTGCTAAATTATCTACTAAGGGAATCAGTCCCTCAAGAATGATTTTTTCTTTGACCTGGCTGTTTCTGAGACCCTCGAAGGGGTGGTGAGCCTCTCAGCTCCGCTACGCCTGCAGGCGGAAAATCCTGAGAGTAGCACTTGCTGGAAGCTGTGCCATGTAACTCTAGCAGGGTAGGCAGACTGACCTCCCGAGGGCACTGAGGCGAGACGGGCACTGTGTAATGCAGTGTACCCCACTCTATCCAAGCAGGGGCTGCCCTCTGAAGTCCTTAACCCCTGGCGTCAGGACTTCTTGGCTTTGATCACTGCCCTAAGATATTGTTTGGGCTTAGAAGTCCCTTACCGAGAGCGTCGCTGGGACTCTTGTTCCCGACGTGGAGGAGCATGAGAGGTGACACCTCTTTTTGAGCCTCCCTATATAATGAGCTGGCATGCGGCTATTGCATCTCCCGCCCAAATACCCCGAGAGAGCGACGAGTGAGGAACTTCTGAAATGCCGCCACTTGTTTTCGTGCCTCCTGAAACCTGTCGATGACTGACTGAGTTGACAACGTCACCGAACAGGCCAGAAGGCTGAAGCGGGGCATCCATAAGGCAGACCCTGTCCTTCTCGTTCATCTCAGACAGGGTCAGCCATAAGTGTCCCTCCGCAGCCACCTTAGCTGCCATAGATCTCCCAATCACTCGGGCGGTCTCCTTGGTGGCACGGAGGGAGAGATCAGCGGTCCATCTTAATTCTGATACATCTTCGGACTTGATCTCCTCTCCCTCGTCTAGCTCTTTTAGCAGGTCGGCTTGAAATACCTGTAACACCGCCATGGTGTGCAGAAAGGCGGTGTTACAGGTATGCTTCCACATACCCTTTGCCCACCAAAGCTGAAGTTGTTTTAAGTGGCTTGGATGGCAACGTTGGGGCCTTCAGAGACGATGCAGCCCCATGGGACAGATAGATCGCAAGCATCTGTTCCACCTGTGGCATTGCTCTATAGCCACGCTCTCCCATCCCCACCACGTTGCCATAATACTCAGATGAAGGGATGTAGAGGTGGGCTGAAAATGGGCATTTCCACGATCTGGCTATCCCTTCATGCAGATCGGGAAAAAAAGGAAATCCCTGGCTTGGAGGTGGTTGCCTCGCCCGCAGAAAGCATTCATTGAGCTTGCTTTTCTGCAGTTCAGATGTTTTCTCGGCCAGCCAATCAATGTTGAGCTTGGCCACCGGGCGAGTAACCACCTCTAAGAGCTCCTCATATTGCGGCAAGTAGGGTGGCTAATCCCCGCTGACAGTCTCCACATCAACCTCCTCGCAGGAGAGAGGCGGAGCGTGCTTCCGAACCCAGGAATTGGGCCCCGGATCTGGCCAAAGTGGAAGGAGATAGGGACTCACCCGTCTCCATTCCTTCTGCCAGATCCACTTGCGAACCCCACGAGTGCAGCTGCCGCTCTGCCTCAGCAGAATCAGGGCCAGCACCACGGGGAACGCTTGCGAAGGCTCCCTCCTCGAAGAGAGCCCTCCAGGATCGAAGCAGCCACATTGGCAATCATTCACAATGCGGACAATCGGCCCCCTCAAGAACTGACTCAGTGTGCTTCGACCCCAGGCAGGCCACACACAGACTTTGTGTATCCCCATTCGTTGTATATCATGGGCAGGGAGGAACACAGCCTGAAATGCGATCTGGATTCGCCTTTTAAATGCTTAGATTTCGACTGGCTCTTAAACATGTTTCTGGAGCTCTATGAGACAGACAACAGTAAATAAGACTAACAAGACAAACTTATGACATTGACACACATAGCGCATTCTGAAAGACGCAAAGCTGATGCCAGCTGCATGGCACATGCTTTTATAGCTTCCTGGTCACTTAACGTCACCCAGCCCGTGACGTCATGCTCTTCCATTGGACAGATTACACACGATATTCAGAGCTGCTCACGCTAAGCGGGTTCGCCATAGCCTTTTTGACACAGCTCGAGTTCCTGAAGAGGAACTTATGTTGCACGTTTTTTTTCACTGTCTGGGTTGGGCATGTGAATGTTTGGAATAAACTGTTTATTTGACCAAAAATTGCAGTTAATGTAAACAATGTATTAATCAAAAATGTATTAATCTGATTTCTTGTAACCAGAATATTGACATACCCGGTTATGTTTATGGTTTTGCAATAAAAACATCTACATATATCATTTATGGGGTCATTGTATGCATGATCATGTAAATCAGTGTTTCTCAATCTCAGCGAGCTTGTAAGGGTACCTCAAGGTGCCTTCAAATTTAAATTAATATTTTAAATAATCTAGCTCAAATCTAAATTTAATTGCTTAAAAAATACGGCCAGAGCTACAGGCCTGAGTCCTTCAGTACAGTGCTAACTCATTGACCTGAGCGTATGTGCTTGGGCCTGTGGGAGCGGAGTGGAAGGAAAAAAAGCCTGAGTGCAGTGTTTACACAGGAATAATGATTAACATGCGTTCTCCTCTCTGCCTCAGGTAAACGTGGTGTGCTGAAGCGGCCTTGGTCTGAGGCAGAGCGAGCAGCTGTTGAGTCCCACCTGGTCCAAAACATAATGGAGCTGCGAGTTCCAGCTAAAGCGGACTGTGAGCGCTGCCTGGAGCTCTGCCCCCTGCTGGTCACCAACCACCGGGACTGGAGGGCTGTGAAATTCTACTGCCACAACCGTATACAGCTGCTCAAGAAAACCCAGCAGAGACAGGGTCCACCCGCCCTGTCCGTCTGCTGAGGCTGTGAATTAGGAAGGGAGGGGATGTGAGGGAAAATATTGACATGGCACAGTCACAGTAAACACAGTACAAATGCTTTAATTAATGTGATGTTGTGTGTGATTTGTGTCCGGTTTGTAAAACGGAAAATGGTACCACTCTGGGAGGCAGACAGAAATGCGCACTTGTTGTGTACTTTTCCAACTATGACGAAAGAACACTACTTTTTCTGTCTGCAGATGACCAGTAGGTTTTTCTGTTGCTGTCTTAAAAGTAGATGACCATTTTTGACCAGCTGCAAGTCTGAATGGCTTTGCTCTCTCCCTTTGGCCATGCCTCTATCTCTCCAATGACAGAGAAACGGGCAGACTGAGCAACTTGTGCCTTGATGGGAGTCAAACCTCAGTTTCATTCACATTTGTGAACATTTTACTGTTATTTACAAATTTCATAATTTCTCATGAAATTAAGTAATATGTATAAGAAATGGGATTTAACAAAAGAAGGTCAATTTTTGCATATTAAAATGGTTCAACAAGTCCCTTTGAAAACCAACCTGAATTGAAACATTTCGTTTTTTGTTCCCATTTTTGGAAATTCCATAAATCCCACTTTTGTTCCTACCATTTGAAGCCTTATGTGATTTGAATTAAATAGTTCTGTCCAAAATTTACAGTATTTTTGTTGTCAAACCAGTATGACTTTCTTTGTTCAGTAGAACAGATGAACCATTTTTGGATGCACTTATCTTTATGGCATCAATCTAGTGCACAGATTCATATTGACGACATTTATGGCATTTTTCTTTTTATCTTTGTGCATTATTAGTCGTACCTACATGAACAAAAATGACCTGAACATTCCTCAGAATTCCTACTTCTGTTTCATCTATGGAAGAAAGTCATAAAGGTTTGAAAGAACATATGAGGAAGGATTTATTTATGGGTTCTTTTCATTAAGTTAGCTGTTTGGTACTGTAGAAAAATAATCACCTGTCTTTCCTGTGCTGTAAAAAAGGACATGAATGAGTGAACAGATGAGTTTAGTTCACTTGTTTGCATTGTATTCATCCATCAATTCCATATGGAAATTTAAACTGTGTATTGCAAACACATGATAACCACACGTAACACCTCAGTTTATACTTTTTATACATCGATCTACTTTGCTGTTTTGTTATCCTTTGTTCTTTCAAACTTTGCAGTGTATATATGTATACACACATTTATATTGTCGTTACTGTTAACAGTGGTATTGTTATTACTATTAAATCTTACTGTGGTAAGTGTTTTTTTTTCCCACTTCATGTACATACTGAATGTAAATATTTGCAGAAAAAAAGAGCACGATGTAAATGTACCGTAGACAAGACAAGCTTGTTTTTGTGTTGTCTGTGTGTTTTTTAAGTTGTCTGAAATTATAATAATAAAAAATGTTTTGGTTGTAATTCTACACTTGGTCTTTTTTGTGCTACTCTCATAGTAAATGTAGAAAAACAGCAAAGATTCCTCACAATTCTGTCCAAAGAGTTCAATCTAGCGATGTTCTGTGCAGTATTGATTTAAAATGATGTCATTTAATTTGATATTGTTCATTACATTTTAAATGGAGCAATTTTAACCATTTTTTATAAGCACAGTACATAATCTTTTTCCTTTATTGATCAGTGTGTCATTGCACTCTGCGCTGACAGGTTTGATTGGACAGTGAATGGCACACTTATTTGTTTTTCTCCAGTCAAAAAAGGTTTGTTTGCATTAAATGTTGGAGATCAAGCTCCTGCTGTCTCTAGTAGTTGGTCCAATATCATTTAAACAGAGTGGATTTATTGAAATATTGATTTGATAAATACAGCATGTTTCGACGAACTGTATCGTTGCTTGGATAAAGACATTTAAGTTTTTTCAGAGTAATGAAACTTAGTAGTTCACTCAAAAATGTAATTTGCTTAACATTTACTCACCCTCAGGCTATCACTTCTGGTCAAAATACCATGATCTTTAATAATGTGATTCATTCATTTCATTCTGATTCAGTTGAGAGAACATTTTTACTGGAGATAGCAATATTATGGCTATATAACTTATATTTTAGCTGAAAGCAATGGTTTTAAGTAAAAAAAAAAAAAACTCTTACTGATGGATTTCTTACAGTCTTTTGCCTTCAGAAGACTGTTGAACTGGATGTTTGTAATGGCAAATGATACTTTTTATTTCAATAACTTGAGGACATATACAACAAGATAATCCTTCCATCATTACAAATATTTTTTGGTGCACCCAACAGGTCAAGCCAGCATAAACCAAATAAACTGATGCAGTAATAACTCAATAATATAGCAGCAGAGGGTCAAACTAAATGGCTGGTGTATTGGGATGCAGTGCTTTTGTGCATAATTAAATATAACTTAAGCTTTCAAGCTGATGATTGTTCCCATTTCAATTTTACACTATATTACAGTGATTTTACACCAACCTTTACAGATCAAACACTTTTACAATCATCAAGATCACAAATTATAATAGATAAGATATATGACAGGAAATAAATATACACTGACTCTGTAAGAAACAAATGATAATGGCTGAAACTGTGACATTCAGTGTTATAAGAAAAGAACAGAAAAAAATGGTTTGCATGTGAAACAGGAATTGCATGTTGTTTTACTCAGTTGGAGGGAAAAAAAAGATTAAACTGAAAATTAGAAGTCAAAATTGACATTTTTTGCCCACAAAATACACTAGATGTAATTACAAAGGTATTTAACATTGTCAAAATATATAGAGATGTGTCTTTAAAATGATTTCATAATGTCAGAAAAATGAACTTGCTGGTTAAGTGACGTCACATCTACAGTTTCATGTGAGATTCTTGATGATTATTAAAACCTCCAGAAAGACATTGACTGTCGTCAGGAATTTAACTCTACTGTTGATTTTAATATTCAGCTTGCTGGTTTTACCAGCTTGCCTCACGGTGAACTTTGTAGTTTGCTTTTAGCTTAACTGGAACAGGTTTCATTTGGACATTCAAATGTTCTTGTTTTTATTCTTTTGCCAAAGTCTGAATCAGAACATTTATTTTAACTGATGGAGCTTTAAATTTCATCATGAAGGTTCATTCTCGGTGCGATAAGGTTTGAGCAGAAGAACATTCTCCGTTTCTTCTTCGACCGATCGCTCTGTTTGCTGTTCCGGTGTATTTGACTCAGATCCAGAAACACAGTCAGAACCGCTGAAGGTCTCTGATGCCACAGGCCCACTGTCCTCTAATACACCCTGACTATCACAGTCCACCTCAGAATGAGCAACAGGAACTTCATTCTCCACATCAGCCTCTTCTTCTGAACCGTTCAAAGATGCGTCTGTGTTCAAAGACTGACATCCAGGGCTCATGAGAACTTCATTATGTTGTTCTGATCCCTTCTCAGGAGGACACACAGGCTTCTCAGAGTCACAACAAGCAAGGGTTTTACTCTGTGTGCTCTCCACAGGATCACTGAAGTGTGGAGTTTGTGAGACTGAACACGTGCGGTTGAAATAATCACTCTCTTGGTTCAGCTCGACTGCCACGGCTTGACACTCCTCTGGGCTGAAATCTGTACTGAGTCCAGTGTCCTCTGTCACCTCTTCTCCAGTAACAATCTCCTCATCTCCTGCTGCAAAGCGTTGACATTCTGTTATGATTTTTTACTTCAAAACTCTAGATTTGCCAATTAGTGTTCAATAGGTAGTAAGTTACCCATTGACTCTGGGGTCAGATGGACAGACTGTTCTGTGGTGGACTGGACATGCTGAGAGTCACTCAGGACAATAACGGCTTTCCTTCCTGTAAAAAAAGTTCAAGTCTATAAACACACAACTATAACAACAAATGGAAGTTCTCTTGTCAAGACAACAACAAGGGCAACAGAGGTAGAACTGGTTTGCAAAAAGTGCAGAAAGGCATAAAAGGCTACAAACTATTTTAGAATTAAAAAACATACTCCCTAGTCCGAGAGACACATTGTAGGTGATGCCTCCAGAGAGGGGGAGAAGAAAGTAGAGAAGAAAGAGTGAAAAGCAGAAATGGGAGAGCAGTTGGAAGTAATTTAAACATTTATATAAGCAAAATAAACTGCATTATGTAACAAAAAAAACACCTATTACACAAATGTAAAGAGCAAAAAAAAAGCAACTATAGAATGGATATGATGTTTACCTGGCAGACTCCACAACCCTGACACCTCTAATGTTTTCAACTTTCTTTCAAGTTCTGCGACCCGGTTACCCAGGATCCTGTTTAAATATATACAAACCACCAGCTACATTTAACATTTTAACATTATTTGGTATGGAAGGATATTCTGGACAATTTTCAAAAGGAACTGCAAATTGTATTTTTTGCTTTTGCGAACGCAAAATGGCTGCCAAATTTAAAATGAAAAAGAAAAGTCCATACACAACTGTATTTCCCATATCTGATGAGTTATGAGCCCGTCTTATTTAAAGGTGCACTGTGTAATTTTTAGCGGCATCTAGCGGTGAGGTTGCGAATTGCAACCAACGGCTCAGTCCCCCGCTCACCCCTCCCTTTAGAGAAGCTACGGTGGCAGACATTAGTGTCGTAGGGAAAGACAGAAGAGAGCAATGAGATTTCTTTACAAAGGTAAATCATGGAATTATATTTACTTCATTATTCAATAAATCAATGTTATTGCGAATGTTAATGCACTTGTTCATTCATTTCGCAAGAACAACAAAGTGATGAAACGCGCTGTGTAGAGCAGTTTGTCCGTTTAGGGCTACTGTAGAAACATGGTGGCGACTTCCACCGGCAGTGTATGTAGATAGAAATACCTCAATCTAAGGTAATAAAAACATAACGGTTTATTAAGAAATGTCTCTCAAAACATAGTTATATATATTACATTGTATTTCTGTAAATAGATCGTTGTAGGTATTACACATTGCACCTTTCAATAGCAATATTAATGACCTCATCTGTTTTTTTTTCACCCTTGCATGTAACCAAAACTCAAATGGATTTGGAATATCTTTTGAAAATTGTCCAGAATATTCTTTCATAATTCTGTACAAATAAGAATGCTATGGCTTAACTTGCATCTTGGCAGGATTATTATAATGAACAAAAACCATTACAAACACTGCTGTTGATGTAAATAAAGCCATAAAAAATAAAATACAAAAAATAACAATAAATCTAAAGAATGCTAAATGTTGCCTCTGTAATTAAGTAAGCTGAAGCGCTAGAATTGAAATAGAAAATAAATAAGAACTAAACTGAACTAAAACTGAAATAATCAAAATATATAAAAATAAATAGTAACATATAAATGCAATATTTTTATATATATATTAAATAAATGCTAATTCAAAATTGATAAAACTATAATAGTGTATAAATAACCATAACCATAAATACCATTCATAAGTAACATTGTATCTTGGGTGCTTTCCAGCACAGGAAATGAGATGACATTTGTCACGATGTAACTGACATACTTGTTGGTTTGCCGTTGATGCTGAATGACCATGTTCTTCTCATGAATGGTCTCCAGCAGAGCAGTGGCCAGGGACTTCAGGTCACTGATGGACTGTGAAGTGACCGGCAGACTGCAGCCATTCTCCTCAGACAGCAACAGCTCTTGTACTAGAAACATATCAGCTGGAACTTAGCTTCTGGGTATTTTTCTTTCGAAAGATTGTATATGAATTAAAGAAGAATACAGGTGAAGCATGGAACTGTTACTGTGTGGATTCTGTGGTACCTTGTTTAGCAGAGAGGACTCCTGTCAGAGCGCTGCTGTTGGACTTGCCATAGACTTTACAGTTCTTCTTGCTTTCCAAAGCACTCTGAAATAAAACACATTGGCATATGCCCAACAATGAGCTTATACATAACCAAAGTGAATAAATATTTTGTGTGCTTATAAAATTGGTTGTATGTGTATAAATACCTTGTACTTCATGACGTTTGATCTGAGGAGACTGACCTCCTCCTGAAGCTGCATCAGCCGCTCATGCAGATATCTTAAAGAAAAAAAAAGTATTTTGAAGACTTTAGTATGATATACAGATAACCCACAAAATTACTAGTTAAATAGCACTGTTGATAATATTTAGGCACTAACAAAACCAACTGGATATGTTAAAATGGCCATATCAATGTCTGTAATGTCACCATCACACCGACAGAGGGCAGACTCACCACAAAATCTACTTTCTTATAAAAATATCCATTAACCATGTAAATAATCTAAATGCCATTCTTAAGCCATGTTACTGGGTTTTTCTCCCTATTTGTTGCATTGAACATTTACTGTTTGTCATGGAAAACCTGACAATTAAAGCTGAAATTAAATAATGGAGATTCTAAAGTTATTTGATGTCAGCTAGTTTCCAATGCAACACTTATCATTTTATTTTAGTTTAACATTGAGTACTAAAATAATAACTAAAATAGAAATAAAAAGTAATAAAACTACACAGAGATATAAAAAAAATGACAAACACACTAAAAAATTACTAAAGCTTAACATTTAAAATCGAAACAGAATATCAAAATATTAAAACTATAATAGTACTATATATATCAACAATACTAAATAGCAGTTATTTTGGAATCAGAGTGTGATTTATGAGTACTAAAATAATAAATAGTGTGTGTTTGTGTGTGTGTGTAGTTGTTTATGCTACATTGTGTTCCCACAAACATAGTTTTCAACATTTTCTACATTGTGGTCCCCATGAGGGAAAAAATAAATGATTTAAAAATAGTAAATGATGTTTATCTGAAAGTGTAACAATGCAAACAGGTTTTCTGTAAGGGGTAGATTTAGGGTTAGGGTTGGGTAGGGGATAGAAAATATTGTTTAGTCAGTAAAAAAAAGTAATATTAGTCTATGGAAAGTCCCTACAATTCATAAAAACAAACGGATGTGTGTGTGTGTGTTTACCTCGTGCTACTGCAGCAGTAGATGCTAAATGTGTAGATCCTGAACATGGCAAAACTGACCTGTTCTCCATACACAGAGCATCAATATCAAGGATGCGATTCTCGTGGCTTCCCAGGATGTGGTTAATTTCCAGGTTTAGTCTGTGAGCTTTCTCCTGATAGACATTACGCTCTGCTCTCACGTCCTGTAATTCATCCGTGGCTGCCTTTAAGCTTTGTTCCAGTGCTTCATTCTGCAACACAGGACAGATATTACTTTTTTACTAAACGATTGTATAAGTGTTTTGTTTTTCTATGGCACCAGTGTCTACAAAAACTACAATGTGTGGGCCACCAAGATCAATGCACCTGCTCTCGAGCTCTTTCTAACTGCTGAACAAGATCTTCTCTCTCATGGGCTGGAAAGTGACGAGTCCCCACCTCCTCGTCCCCTAGACGCTGCTTTGCGATGGTCATCCTCAGCAGCTGTGGGATGGAAAGAATGCAGGTATACCACAATATATGAACTGTGATCAATTGATAACACATTTGACCTTGTAAACATCTGCATGAGACAGAGTCATGCAAAGTAATCACGTCTGTGGAGAGCGGACCCCATACCTTGTTATCACCCTGCACCTCTGCTAAACGTTGCTTCAGTTCTTTCATCTCCTCGCTCAGCTGCTTGTTCTGTTCTCGTGAGTCTCTAAGTAACTGGGCCAGATTGACCTGTGGCAAGTTAAACAGTGAATAACTCCAAATGATAATCAGGAGTACTGGGTTGACTGCTTCACAAAATACACATTTAGATTTCAGATCTTTAGTTTTATATTTACAATATATAACAGAGTACAGTTAAGCATATTTAAATAGGTGTTAAGCATACTTGGTTTCTTTTTTCAGGAGGTAGAGAAGGGTCACCATCCTATTAAAAGAAAAAGATCAAATCATTTAAATATACTTTATTATAATAACAATAACTCATACGTCTACATGAGTGTTGAATTAATTTAGAACAGAGATACATACTATAAGCTCTCTGTACTTTTTCTTCAGCCCTTGGTGGCGTTCACGGAGCTGATTTGCCATCAGTTTGAACTGATCCCTTTCCTGCTGGCAGGTGTCCAGTTCTTTTGATAAGATCAGCAGTGCCTCCTTCTTACTCTCCAGCTTTCTCTTGCATACCAGGAACTAGGCACACAAAGGAAACAACAGGGCTGTTAATGCTTCACGATTCAACGCATTTAGTCACTACTCCCTAAATGGCAATGATCAAAGTGGGTTCTTGCATTGTTTTTTTTTTTTTTAGCAAAATCACGTAAGCTTTTTACTCAAACCCTTCTGACTCAAGTCTTGGTTACAATTTATTTTAAGGTGTCCTTGTTACAGTGTAATTATACATTTAAGTACTGAGTAATATTAATTAACTACATGTACTTACTATATGGTTAGGGTTAGGATTAGGGTTTGGCTTAGGGTTACTTGCATGTAATTATGCATAATTAATTGTTATTATAATAGTAGCCCATGCAATATGTGTAACAAGGATACCTTAAAATTAAGACTTATCAAAATCTCTTCCAAGATAATATTTACATTTTGCCCATGTAAGTGAAAACATCTCTGTCGGCACTTTCGCTAAAATGCTTAGAAGTTTCTGCATTTGAGAATTTTACATAGAAACCAGAAATGTCAACAGAATGAAAATAATTACCATAATTTACATTTATTCCTTAAATGTATTAATTTTGGTTATTCCAGATGTTCTAGGAACTGTGTGTTCTGTAAGGTTAATCAAATTAATTTATTTCTTCATCTTGATTTTAGTGGCTTTGGCCTTTTACTGAACATAAATTATGTATTAGGCCTACTTATTATCATTAACAGTATCTATTATTAATATTATTATTACTGAATTAAGCCACCTTAGAAGTTTGAACTAAATCCTACTTTTAAATTAAAATATAAACTTTGAAAAGGTCAACCGAAACAACCCAAAAAATTCTACATTTGTCACTGCACTTGAGAAGGGACATTAAAGTTCACAATTTGATCAATATAATGGAATAATTTATTCAACAGATTATGTAAACACATTCAAAGTCCATAGGGAACTGTTATTTAGTTGTTATGGGTCCCTAGAAAGTCCCTAAAATTAAAACATTCAGACGACTATTTATATTTCTTAATTATTGTTTTTTCTCTTAATTGTACACATACATGATAATGAATGTACTCTGAATAAGAAGCTGTAATATTACACCACTGTATTTTAAAATCATTATTTATAATAATTATTATTATTATTATTTCAGTTCCAGGTCCAAGCTGAGTTCAGCGCCGTTCATGGATCTTGACGTAAAAGGATGAAGATTTACGTTAATCCCTCATCTGATCATGTCGTGTCAGATCTTCTGCATTTTATTTATTATGATGCAAGGCATTTACAGATTTAATAACATGCATGTCACTTATACTAATCGATAAGAACAACCGGTATCGAGAAAATGACAACACGGCACGGTTACAGTAAGAGGATTTCACGTCTCTGTAAATCAGCAGAATAATCTGATCGTATTTAGAAAACCAAGCCCTTAAATTTTGCACACGTCATTTGGGTAAATTCATTGAAAACCACATGAAATGGTGAATTCAAGCATCCTCTACAGTGCAGTACTGATAGTATGATTCATAGAGTGCAGATGAGCGCGAGGCATCAATATGTCTGCGTTTCCTACCTCATTCACCAGACCCTGCCAATCACTTTCGCTTCTTCTGGATGGATTCATTTTCGCTCCGAAAATATTCTTCTAAAAAAAACGGTTAATTACAAAAACTGTTACGTCGTGAGCATCTATTGCGACGAGGATGACACGATTACATGTTTCAGGTTTCATCAACATTACGTACATCATTTCCGGCTGGGATGATGGCCAACCGCAGCGTGACGCTGTTTGAGTGACTGCTACAAAAGCCAAATATAAGATGTTTAATTTACCTTCTTACGTTCAGTTATACGATTATAACAAACATGTGGCCTCTAGTAAAACTATAAATTGTTGTTGTTAATGAATTTGTTTTGCTGCAATAGTCTACTTCTGTTGTTAACGTGAACGCACCCCAAAACTTAAAACGTTAATGTTGTTGTAGATTAGAATTACACAAGGTATAAGATATAATGTATTCTATTATACTATTAACTATTGTTGCTATTTAAAAAAAAAAATAAAAAAAATAAACATGGTCTCAGTTAGTTTGAAAATACTATACAGGTTATTTTAAACGTCCACCATAATTTCACATAACAAATAATGTAAATAATAGAATATGGACATAAAGCACTAAATACAGAATTTCAGCTTACTTTAAATAGCTACATTTGTGAAGCTGTGCTTATCCCTCTGATCTTATTTATCAAGCCTAAGTGCTCTGTCACAAATAATGATGTTGCTTTATAAACATAAGCAGTTTCTCACTGTCAAGGAGTGCCATAAAATTTAATTTTTAACGTGCTTTTTCTTATTGTGGCCTGTGTTTATGTTGACAGTATGTGGAGCAGTGATGCACTAAACTAAACTGTGCTAACTGACTGCTAACCATTGTCCAGCTGCTTCCTATTAAGAAACATATAAGAAAAACCCAATTCCAAAAAAGTTGGGACACTACAAATTGTGAATAAAAAAGGAATGGAATATTTTACAAATCTCATAAACTTATATTTTATTCACAATAGAATATAGATAACAAAGCAGCTGTTGAAAGTGAGACATTTTGAAATGTCATGCCAAATATTGGCTCATTTTGGATTTCATGAGAGCTACACATTCGAAAAAAAGTTGGGACAGGTAGCAATAAGAGGCCAGAAAAGTTAAATGTACATATAAGGTACAGCTGGAGGACCAGTTTGCAACTTATTAGGTCAGTTGCCAATATGGTGGGGTATAAAAAGAGCCTCTCAGAGTGGCAGTGTCTCTCAGAAGTCAAGATGGGCAGAGGATCACCAATTCCCCCAATGCTGCGGTGAAAAATAGTGGAGCAATATCAGAAAGGAGTTTCTCAGAGAAAAATTGCAAAGAGTTTGAAGTTATCATCATCTACAGTGCATAATAATATCATCCAAAGATTCAGAGCATCTGGAACAATCTCTGTGCGTAAGGGTCAAGACCGGAAAACCATACTGGATGTCAGCCCTTCCATGGACAGCACGCCAAATATGAAGCGCAGACGTTTTCTCTGGGCCAAGACTCATTTAAAATGGACTGTGGCAAAGTGGAAAACTGTTCTGTGGTCAGACGAATCAAAATTTTAAGTTATTTTTGGAAAACTGAGACACCATATCATCCGGACTAAAGAGGACAAGGACAACCCAAGTTGTTATCAGCGCTCCTTTCAGAAGCCTGCATTTCTGATGGTTTGGGGTTGCATGAGTGCGTGTGGCATGGGCAGTTTACACATCTGGAAAGGTACCATCAATGCTGAAAGGTATATCCAAGTTCTAGAACAACATATGCTCCCATCCAGACGTCGCCTCTTTCAGGTAAGATCTTGCATTTTCCAACATGACAATGCCAGACTACATACTGCATCAATTACAACATCATGACTGCGCAGAAGAAGGATCCAGGTACTGAAATATGTGTGTGTGTGTAAATAAAAACAAACAAACATGAATAGAAGATGCTGTTTTATTTATTATCAATAATATATTTTCAAATGTACATCCAGTACTATCCTCAGCCAGCTACAGTAATAAAAGGATCATCCTCTGTTAAAAAAAAATAAATAAAAATAATTTAATAATTACATTTCTAAGGCTTTCATTCATCAAAGGCAATAACACTGAGGGTCTCTACTGAATAATATCACTACTCAGCACCAACAAACATGCTTGCATATAGTCAAATCAGCTCATTAGGATGAATAAGCTTGAAGCTGACAAGTGCACGCTCTTTTGGATTGAAGCCGGAGCACCTTTGGTGAACCTCATATATCACAAAGAAATGATTTCAAAGGGCCCTGATATAATCAAACAGTCAGTTATTTTTAAGGTCTGAATAAATGAAGCAACAGAGCATTATTTATTTAAACCTTTATAGAAAATGTTGCATAAATAGCTTTTGCAAGACAGAAGGTAGGCATTTGTTGAAGAATCATTACGTACATTCATAAATATTATAGTTACTTGCATACATATATTGAAGAAAAGAGTTTTATCTAAGCAATATGCCATATGCCTCATTTGCTATAATCCACCGAAATATGTTCAAACACCTTGGTTTTGCCTTTGAAGCTGGTGGCCAGCACAAAATCACGCTGGTCTGTGGACAGTGCTGTGAATGAGCGTGGCCACTGAACATACACATCCCTGAACTTGATAAATTTCTGGTTTTCCTCATCCCACTTGAAGATCTGGGAGAAAGAATAATCACTGCTCAGAATCAAATAGTCCTGCTCTTTGAACTTGATGGGCTGTAATACTGTGGCGCCACGTGAAGGCAAGCCCTGTACTTCTTCAAAGTGTTTGCCCGTCCACTTCATGACTTTTGAGTCACCGATGTAGCAGGCGAGCGCAAGGTAGGGAACATCATTAATCCTAAAGGCCTTCACGGTGACAATTTCGTCCATATTTGCTATCTCATCATGGAGAACAAACTTCTGGGTGCTCTTGTTCCATTGGTAGATAACAGGAACCTGGGAACGGCTCACGAGTATGAGGACAGATTTGCCATGTAAATCAAAAAACTCTGCATCGGTATCACGAAACCATTCATGAAGGAACTGGTACGGGTAGAAACCAGTTTCATTCCACTTAAACAGAGTAGTCATTCCAGCTTTGGAACTGTCCACAATTAGGAAGAACCAGTCATCTCCAATCTGGAAGACTTCAATGTCATTCGGCTTGGACACGTTAAGCATTTCAACTGCCTGAAATTTGGTGAACTTATTCTGTGCTTGGTCATATTTGTAGACCAGGGAGCCATCGAAGAGTTGGGAAACAATGACAAATGCCTGCTCGTTGATAAGAACAGAACGGCATCCAACAACAGACCGACCTGAAATATATTTATAAAAATGAAATCATCATCTATATACACTTTCATTTTTATGACATATGAGAAATGATTATGGAGTCAAACCTGTGATGTTATCAAAAGGCCTGAATTTAGTCTCAATGTGATCCCATTCCATGATTATGCAGCTGTCTGAATTTGGAACTGCCATAGCGACATATATATCATCTTTGTGAAAGAAGATATCTGCTGATATTGATTGAGTATTCACTATTTGGTGTTCAACAAAATCTGACGGGAAAAAGAACCAGACATTTGGAAGCACATTCATTCATGTCACTAAACAAGTGTAAACAAATCATACTTTTTTCTTCACACCTTTTCACTGCATTTATATAGACAACCAATGCAAATTTCAACATAAAATTGGACATATCTAAGCAACAGAAATTTAATTACCTGTGGAGACACACTTGCTGTGTTTTTCTGGGACATCCTTTAACAAGACGCCCTTCATGCCAGATGGACTGGCACAATAAACATCAGAAATAGTGGCATTGGATCGTTTCAACCACAGCATCAGCCACATGGACTCACAGTCACAATGGAACATGTTCCCACGCAGATCACTGGTTATTACACATGAAATAATCAAAACACTCTAAATAAACAAAATGATATGTGATTGCAATATTTGTGTTTCCCAGCTATTTAGCATAAGTGGTTGTCTTGCATGTTGATTACATACATGTACACATTTGTAAACAGTGAACTAAAAAACTCACAGTTCAATCAAAGAGCGTAGATCAGAAAAAAGACCCCTGGGCAGTGTTTTTAAATTGTTGTTCGCTAATGATCTGTAAAAACAGAGAGGAAATTAATCAATACAAATGAACAGAAGACTTTACTCAAATGTAATGTACTTACATATATTAGATTTCCATATGATAAATATATTGACATGTGAAGTAAAAAGATGAAAACTATATATATATCCTAAAACCTGTCAATACATCTTGTGAATATATAAGTGAATATAAATAATTCAAAATATAAATTTATTTTTTAATTTTTTATAAATAATAAAAAAAACATAAACATACAGATTGTTTTTTGAAGTTGCACATTATGTTCACATATATGCTTGCTGCATATAATATCATATTAAAATCATCATAAAGATATTATTAACATATAATCAATTTACTCTGGGGATTTCAAATATGTTATAAACTGTTATAAACAGATACCCAGAGAATGTATGCATATGGAAATTATATATCGCCTTTGAGGTAACATACATGGCAATATCACTCTTGACATATGGCAATATATTACATTTCCATTTGGTTATTTGTACAAGTCAGGATGTTTAGGGACTTCACTACGGAGGCCGAGAGAGCTCAACACGCTGCAACTTAAGAAAAAACATGCAAATTGAAAAAACATCAGCAAATGAAGAACACAACACAATCAACGCAACACGCTGCAAATACTTCACAACACATGCATACAACGAAACGCGCTGCAAATCACCACAGCACATGCACATTAAGAAACAATTAATGAAGCAGTGGAAATTTATTTTCATTAACCTTGAAATTATATTTAGCTGAGGATATTATAGTTAGCCATTTTAAGTAACGTTTTACATTTAATCATGTAATTATTCAGCTTATTTAGGCTAATAATATCCAAAAGATAAAGGAATCATGGTGTTTTCGTTATATGCATGTGTTGTGAAAGATTTGCAGCGCGTTTCGTTATATGCATTTGTTGTGAGGATTTACAGCATTTCTTAATATGGATGTGTTGTGAAGGATATGCAGCGCGTTTCGTTATATGCAATTGTTGCGAGATTTTGCAGCGCGTTTCATTATATGCATGTGTTGTGATGATTTGCAGCATTTCTTAATATACATGTGTTGTTAAGGATTTGCAGCGCGCTTCGTTATATGCATGTGTTGTGATGATTTGCAGCGTTTCTTAATATACATATGTTGTGAAGGATTTGCAGCGCGTTTCCTTATATGCATGTGTTGTGATGATTTGCAGGGTTTCTTAATATGCATGTGTTGTGAAGGATTTGCAGCACTTGTGTTGTCAAACTGATGAAGATGTTTTTTTTTTATTTGCTGGTGTTTTTTTCAATTTGCATGTGTTTTCTTAAATTGCAGTGCGTTGAGCTCTCTCGGCCACCGTACTTTACAGTGTACCTTATAATACAATTCAAGACGACACCAATACATCACATAATGTACTGACTATATGACACAAAATATTAAACAAAAACATATATCACTCAGCCTACTAAAGTAAATGATGCATACCAGAAATCTGTCTAAATAAATACAACCTAGATTTGCTCGCTGTATGTCATATACTTACAGATGTGTAACACCCCGAAGTCCTCTAAAGGCATATTTGTTTATCTCTTCAATCTTGTTACCTTCAATAAATCTGATTGGAGAAATATAATAAGACAAAATAGCTAAAAAAAAGTACTTCAACCAATAACTCTGCAGGCATTCAGATAAAGTGGTCCAGGCATCCAACATTTTTTACAATTCATTTAAATCAATGAAAGCTGTACAAATACTTACAAATACTCAATATGAGGAAGCCCTGAGAATGCGTCCTCCTTGATTTCAGAAAATGAATTAGAACTAAGGAGCCTTAAGAAGAGAAAAGATGCCAGAATATGTCAGAAAATTCTAAAACTTAAATATGACTAGCATAATAAAGAGTGCCTTGGATTCAAAGTGTTAATGTTTTATAATGCAGATAAACAGGTACATTTATATTCAAAAAGGGGGATGCAGCAGTCACTTACAGTAACTGCAGTGAAGGCATGAGCGAGAACATAGACTCCTTGATTTCTGTGAAACTGCAATTGACAATACTCCTAAAAAATAAATTAAATAAATGAACAAATAGCCTACGCCACTTCTTTCATTTATTGATTTCGACCAGACACTACGATGCACGTTCAGTTTCGAAACACGAATACAGGCTATAACCCACTATGTTTAATAAAATTATAAATATTTTCGCAAATAAATTGTTAGGCGAAAATAATAACATCGCACTTACAGAGAGTTGATGTCACTGGGTATGGTCCGCGGTATGAGAGACGAACCGACGCAAATGATTGAATCCGTCGTACAAGTGCATCCTGAAGGACATTTGAATACTCGCTTTGATCGGGACAGTTGAAATGAACAAACGAGGAGTAAAGTTACCAAAAGACACTTTCGGATGGAATATAGTTTATCGTTTGAAAGATCCATGGCTTTGAAGCGGAGTCGAAAGCAAACGCTCCCCTGTCCCGAGCAGCAGCAGCACAGTGAAATGCAGCATGAAGGACTTCAGAATCAGCAGCTCTGATGCAGTCACTGCTTTATACTGTCCCATTAGAGGAGGCACCACGAGTCAAAAAAAAAAATCTCAAAGTAGCCATGTAACTGACAGATCATACCACTTTTTGTTTGTTTTTGTACTTGCCTTAAGATGCTTTTACATATATGCTCATTATGTTGTTTTATCAGACCTTTCTGTTTTCCTCTTTACTATTAACTGAAATAAGTTCACTGTCATATCAGCAAAATTGTTGTAATTCTTCTTTTTATGTAGAGCGAGTATGTAAAATGCACAAATTGTCTTGGCTATGAAAACAAGTGTCAATGTGGAAAATGTGGTTGGTGTGACGCAGCAGTTCTTTAAATGAATGCCTTCTGTTCTGTGTCTTGTAGTCAATTGACTAAAGTACTTTGCATTTACTGTAGGCCTAAATTAACATTAATATGAGCTCAAGATGTCTGTTTCCCTACAGATTACTAGATTATGCTGTATAAATTACAACAATTTATCTGGCAACACTAATAAGCAATAGGCCTATGACTGCAAATAATGTACTGAACAGTACGCATAGCATTAATCATTTAGAAGCAGATCTGATTTCAGCTTGTAAGTGCTTTCTGTCTATATGTGACTGGGGGAGGTGCTTAAATTGATGACGATGAAATAACCACCACTCCTACAATCTGTCACATTTAGGCTACTGAAGTACATATGCGTAAGTGATTTCAAGTGGTTTTCCTGCAGACCAAACTCCCAATGCATCAACAGAAAACAGATTACCATTACAGACTTCAAATAAATGCATAGGTACCTATTTGCTGCATTAAAAAGGGCAAATCAATACAGACCACCTCATCAGAAATGCTCATCAAAAACTCCATGTCATCAGAAAAATTAAGGGAAGTCTAAAACCAGTCAGCAGTTTAGTATGTATTTAAACTGCCATTGTGAAGATTGTTCAGTCAGTATGGCACAGAAAGGACTCATAGGTACTGATCTCCCTTCGGCACATCTAATGCACCAATAAAAAGATTACAATGGATCCATCTCACCCAGTGCATAAAAGAAACCTGAAATGGCCAACAGCTAAAACATTCAGATTAAAAAAACACTTTCCTTTAAACAGCTGTCAGAGAGTTCAGTAAACATCTATACTTTTAGTTATTTTTTTATGTAGCTTTCACATTCGATTGTTGAATATACATTATATTTTAGATCTCACCAGTAGCGAGTAGTTGCAGATTTTTCAGTTTTGACTTATCCATTTTTATTCTCTATATTATTATATGCCATTCTATAAATAAACAACTAAATAAATAAATATTAAGATGATCCACTTTCCATATGCTTTCCCAGCTCACTGTTGTCCACTCTCTCCAAATACCTCAACAAGAAAATTCCAGAATGGAATCTTCATTGTGGAAGAGAGAGGGCAAAGGCGCGTGCCTGATGACGCAGTCACTCTTTTTGCCGAGTATCATGGGAAAATAACATAGCAGGCTAGCACGCGCAGGAAGAGAGGAGAAGAGCCGCTGACACCTCCGTGCAACGAAACTATTCCCGTGCGTTATACCTCGGTAACCTCCTCGAACAAGTGTTAATCGGCTACCAGAAAGCGTCTTTCAGTGCTCAGCGTATCGCGAAGTGTTCACGGTTGTTGTTTGTTTGATTTGTCGGCTTGTTGGATATTTAGCGCGTGTCGCTGTCGAGCGAGTTCGCGGAAGAAGAGGTGGGTAGTTAAATTTACCTTTCATAAACCACTACAACCATCCTCCACTCTTTAACACAACAAATATATTTCGTATTTATATAAAACGACTTTTTTTGCCCTAGCTGAAAATAAAGAAAAAGTCAGTAAATTCCAGGGGGTTTAAATGGAGAAGGCACGGTCTGAAGCCGGTTAAGTTTAGAGGGGACCGTCTTTTCTGCCCGCTAGCCTTTCTCATGTCTCTCACCTCTTAAACGATTATGTATATCTACTCTTTGTGTTTACATTAAGCCTTCGTCGTTCCTGCTTCAGATACTAAAGCCCATCGAGATTACATTCAGAAGATAAGCAGAAAGTTTCCATCAGGCGAGGTTACAGTCGACGGTGGTGTAAATATGAGTTACAAGCCGATCGCCCCCGCACCCACCGGCTCCAACCACACGCCTCCAGGTGAGTTTCGTTATGTTCTTGGTTCATTCAATTCTTTTTATGCATTCATATTTTCTCCATTTGAGGTATTCTTTGTGCATCATCTTTTCAAACGCACCGTTTTAATCCTGGAGAAAGGGGTCAGTGAACCTACTGTAAAAGAGGTCAGAGACACGGATAAAGGGGGAGGAGTCAAAGGAGCCATCTGTCTCGCTCATTACATTAATGTTGTACATTGTTCTGCTAACAGCACCCTATCGCGATTACGTTTAAAAGCTAACCGTTTTCTTACTCACTTGTGAGTGTGCCATGCCATCACATCAGTGCATCTAATATTGGCTGTATTTGACATCACTTCCTTTCATACTAACACTGGGTGGCGAGATATCATTGGTTGAGTTTGGCCTTTTGACATTTGCTTGATTTGTGATTGGTCTTCCTCTTGCTCTTTGGTTTTAGGATCATGTGGCTCATCTCCATCACTGGCCTCCTCTTCTAACTTTAGACCAGCATTTAGTGACTTTGGTCCACCATCAATGGGCTTTGTACAAGTAAGTTCATTTTTTGATAACAGTGGGCTTATATAAATTAGCAGAATTTAAATTAGGATGATAAATGCCCTAAGGGTCTGTTTTATTTGTCATACACTACTGGTTAAACGTTCGAAATAGTTTTTTTTTAAGTCATTTCTAATGCTTACCAACGATGCATACATTTAATAAAAATGCAGGAACATACAATAAAAATGCTGATATTTTGAAATATCAAATTCAAATTATTTTTATTATTATTATTATTTAAAAATGTACTTATTCTTGTGATGGCAAGGCTGAATTTTATATGATATGTTATCTCATTATGCTCCATTGCAGGGGTCGGTAACCTTTTTGGCATGACGTGCCATTTAAATTTTTTCTGGTTAACTACTGTGCCCTCCCCCAATGCAATCTGTACACATTTTTAAATGATATGATTTAAAAAAAAATAGGCATATTTGATTTTCATGCAAATACTTTCTGAGGGTCGTACTGAACACCACTGTGCGTTTGTGTGTTTGTGTGTGTGTGTGAGACAAGGTCACTGCATTAAAACAGTTCAGTTTATTCACCGTTCTATATTAATGCGCTGCACACACACCACTGGCTAAGATCGCACTGTGCAAGAAGTAACATTCAGAAGCTCATAAACTTGTTGTCAGCGCTGCCACATGGCTTTTTTTAATTGATACTGAATCACTACTTTATACTTCTCAGCAATGAGGTGGATTAAAATCACTGTTTAAGTAACTAAACTCAGCTTCATAGTCGCAGACAATTTACACATCTCTCCCTCTCCCAAAATTGACATATTTGCATTTTTGTTTTTGAGTAGTTTGCGTCACTGGATATTTCTATCGTAAAACATAACTAAAAGTTGACTAATATTAAATGATTTGGTCTTTTAAACTGATGCTTTGTGCACTGCTTCTATAAACCATAAACCCTGCCTACTTTGATTTGATTGGCCACTATATATATATATATATATATATATATATATATATATATATATATATATATATATATATATATATATATATATATATATATATATATATATATATATATATATATATATATATATATATATCTCCACCTTATTCTGGCACAGCCAATTGTAAACTTTATGGGTCTTGCTTCATGTCTTTTTAGCTGCACAACACCACTCGTTTTGCTGCTTGATACTGCAGATTGGTGTGTCTTACCATATTATTTTAATGTATTACCTTAATTATGAACACACTGGTTTGTAGTGCAAACAGTTTTACCATTTACTGCGCGCTATAATAATTCGTTATTTTCCTATAGCAAATAATGAACCGGAAGTTTTGCCCATAGACTTACTTCTGTTGAAGAATAAATAATTTTTTTGTTTTTTTGTAGCCTGTTAAAGTTTCCCAGGGATCTACCTATAGTGAGCTGCTCTCCGTCATTGAAGAGATGAGCCGTGAAATTCGTCCTACCTATGCTGGCAGCAAAAGTGCCATGGAGAGGCTGAAGAGAGGTACTCCAAACCCTTTGGCATAAAGTGTGTGCAGCACATTTGTAACAGACTGTGACATTTAGTCCCCTGGAGTAATGTGAGCCTAAGGGCAGTTGTGATAGTTTCCTGCGTTTTTAGATCTGTTTGAGTTTAGACAGGCAATGTTTCTTTCATCAGCACAAAGACTTTCTTACTAAGCTACCTTTACAGGTCAGGTTGTGGTGCTTGCCACTGAGGTAAAATTAATATAGAAAAAGTAAAGTGTTCAGAATTCCAGTAGCAATTAATTCCAGTGCAAGTAAACCACTTATTTGTACTGTAGATCATTTCTTTAAATTATATTAATTATTGAAGTTGCACTACAAATATAAGTTGTAACTTGTAATGCCTGATATGTAATGCTTATCTTATTGTCAATTTATTGTGTACATCCAAAGACAGTATTTTACAATTGGTGCTACCTGGTCCATTAGTAAATGGCCCGTCAATCAACAAAAGTATTTACAGTAGTCCTTTTGCACATTTGTATGTTAGCACTTAGTCTTGTTATTTGGATAAATGTTTACTTGTCTGAAATGGCTGATTTGTGTTTCTGTCTTTTATCAGGTATCATCCACGCACGGGCTCTTGTCAGGGAGTGTCTAGCAGAGACAGAACGAAGTGCTCGCACATAACATCCACACACACGCACACACACACTTTCCCTCTGGTACTTGCCTCCCCATTGTTCTGTTTCTCATAAACATGCTCCTTCTCTTTGCCAAGCTATTTACAACACCACATCTTTCTATCTTTCTTATTGACCTTTGTCCATCATTCATAGCTATCTTCCCAATGTGCACCTCATGTAGTGATAATGCCATTAGCATAGCAATTTTTTAAGCCCAATTTTTGCAATTCTGTATTTAAATAAAAAAACAAAACAAACAATTTGTCAGATTTTCAATTCAACTGAATGCAAGAATTGCTTTTGCAAATGGGGGATAAGTGATTTTCAAATAACTTTATTTGGATTCAGTCACAACATATGCAGAATAGTTGCAACAACACCTGTTTAAAAAGCATTTTGAAAATAGCAATTGATTTGTAGTGACTTAGATATACCTGACAATTCCATTAATTATCAACACAGTGTGAATGAATATGGTTTCAGTGTTACTTTTACATGTGCCATCACAGTGTTATCATTGTGCCTTCTAATTTCCTTTATCTTTCAATAAAAAAAATGTAATACATATGAAGCCAATGAGGGTAATAGCAATAAAAACTTATAAACATGATAAATACAAAAGATCAACACAAAAATTGAGGGAAAGGGGGATAAAGAAATCCTATTTATCCAGACTAGCCTTTCAAGTTTGGTTTGTTCAGACTGGCCTTGTTAAAAGCACTGAACTTAAGAAATAGGGTTCAATCTGTGACAATTTTTATCAGATATATCCAAAGACTGAATATACAAGGTAACAAGGCAGTAAACAGCTATTTACCCCATTTCTGGTTCACAGGAGATCCCATTAGAAACTCAATGAAAATGAGCACTTTTCAATAAATGATGGGTTACTTCAGGGATGAATGGATGAATTCAAATGCATTTAAAGCTATGCCCTCCTCAATGGTGTATCAATCAATTTCCTAATGAAACACGAGGAGGGGATAAACAATATGAACTTGTGAGGAATGAAGTTATAGTGCATGTGCTCCAACTTGACAGTGGCCTTACTGCATCCTTATAAATGTAAAATTGGTCTTTCATCTTTGTTTCAGCCCTAAAAAGAGAGGAAAACAGTACATTACTTAACTGAGCAGCTTTATTTTATCAATATTCACTCATTTAGATACTGTTTTTGAGACAGAAGACCGAACTAACCGTGGAAGCTGTAGCAGAGGCTTTGCTGCTGTAGTTGAAAAGGTTTTTGTAGCGTCCCTTCTCCTCTTTCTGTTTATCCCGAATGCGATCCTCCATTACCCTCAACTCCTTTGCAACTGAGGTTTCAAGTGATGGGTCTAGTTCAATCACTTTGGCAAAGTCAGCTCTTGCCTGTGCTTCGTTCCATACCATTGCATGAGCTTTCCCTCGTTTGAAATACGCCTTCACATTATCTGTGAGAAAGACAAAGAATGAGTATGGGCACCTATAATACAAATGAGAAATGTTACCCATGGTGGGAGCACGCTCATACAAAGTAAAAAAACAAAAACAGTGTAGTCTTATTTTTACATAACTTGTTTGTAAGGAACGTGATCATAGTGCAGCTTTTCATAAACCTAAAAATACTGTAGAAGTTCAAATAGGCTTCTTTAATAAGCCTAGATGTACTTACAGCCAGACTTGTAATCAATGAACAAAGTGTGTTGTTGTAAAGAATTTAGGCTTGGGGGTATATGGGTGTTGCAATTGTTTTGATATTTACCATTGTACTTGTTGATGATAGAAGAGCAGTGGTCCAAAACCTCATAGTACTGGCCCAAAAGATGCTTGCACTGGCAATAGTTGAGGAGGAGAGGGGTGATCATGAGATCTAGTTTGATCCAATGGTCATCACCCGGACGCTCCTATAAACAGAGAGTATGTTTATAGTAAAATTACCAACCCTGAGGAATATACACTTCTGGCCTGGGCTGCACAAAATGGTCAAACTGATAATAATAATTATTATTATTATTATGAGCACAAATCAAGAGAATGTCAGCTCATATACAGTATTTATTTTACCCCATCTAGTTCCCTGCTTTTTATACACATTAACTATGATGAAAACTCACAAATCTTAAAAAGTTAAATATTAATATTATAATTATTTCTCTATTCAACAACCTTGAATTGTAGCACAGAGGTAGTAAATGCATGTATTCAGATAAGAGCATTGCAAACAACATATGCAAGATTCATATTTGTATTTATTATTTAGTCAATAAGAAAGTTTTTCACAGCAAACAGCTCAAGCGGCCTTGTAGAGGAATGCAGACTGGCTATCTGACACTTTCATTTGAGCAGAATATCTCAATGGAGACTGCTTAACTCCAACATACATGTTTGTCTGTGTTTTCCGATCATTAGTGCTCTTTTTCAGGCCAGAGAGAGCATGTGCACATGGTTGCCACTTGAGGAGGAAAATGGTATCTATTTATTAGAAAAGGTCTGATTGGGGGATCTGACCTCTGATCATTTGGCAACCCCAAGTATGAACTTTGCACTGATTTCTAACTGGACTTTAAAGTGGACTTACAACTATTTTCTTTTTGTTTCTGTTGTGATGGTTTCTTAGTCCACATTACATTTACACTGGAATTTTAGCCAAACAATGTGAAAAAAATAATAATTTGATATTAGAGGTAATAATAACAATGAAAGTCCTATATTAACATGTTAAGACAGGAATATACTACTATTGTAATTGCACTGTAAAACTTCATATTTCATATTAAGTATATTAATTATTTAACCATTGCAAAATCATGGTGCTTGTGTCTTATTTTCTCACTTGTAAGCATTAAAAGCAGAACGCATGCTTATTTTGGCAGAAAACTCCAGGGTTACCTCCAAGTTTCTGTGATGGCAGGTTTACAAATACTTCATTCCAAACCTAGTGAACTTTTGTAAATAGCTGTCGACAAACATTAGAATTTATGCAACTGTAAAAAAGTGAACCTGCGTCTAGGTAATTAAGGAGAGACTTTTAAGGCTAACCTTCATTTGTAGGTTCTTCAGACAAGCTATGGCACTGTAGTACTTCTCAGAAGCTGCTGAAATATCTCCACTCTTGAAGAGTGCGTTTCCCTCCTCATGGATCTGTGGTATGACCTCCAGTTTCTCCTCATCTGTCATTGCCCATATTTCCATTTGGAAGGATCCAGGGGGCAAGATCTTAGGAAGATGAGAATCAGAATCATGAATCAGCTTTGTTAAAAAGATCAAGCGGGAATTACCTACAGCTACTTTGTAATTTAGTATACATGTTGTCAAATTAGTAGAAATGCATATTGTAGTTCATTTAAAGGGACAGTGATATTAATTAATTTCTTTCAGTCATTCAGCACAATCTATTTTGAAGAATTTTGCTAACCAAACAGCTGACTTCCATAGTATGGAAATACAATTATGGAACTCAATGGCTACCAACATTCTTCAAGATATCTCAAGCAGAAAAATTAAACTCACACAGGTTTGGAACAAGTAGAGGGTGAGCAAAAAATGACAGAAAAAATGCACATAGAACAGACAGGCATTTTATTTATGATGCTGTTCGTGTAGTTATCAGAGCTCTCGTAAAACTGCACAACTAAAAATGAGATTAAGCTACTGTTTCTCACCTCTAGCATTTCCAGAGTAAAAACTAGAGGCTGAGGATTGGCCTGCAACTTATCCAGATCAGGGTGACCCATAGAATGATGCGAGTGAACCTGAGCTATTCCACAGCAGTGTCTCTGTCCTTCCAGTGGGTCTTTTCCAAGGCTGATGTTGCGTAGTGACAGAGAAACCAGAGGGTAGAGAGCTGTGTGCTATTACAGTAGGGAAAACAAGAAGTACTGAGCCAAAATAATATCAGAAAGAATAGAACAATAATTTTATAATATTCACACGTGACCCTGGACCACAAAACGAGTCATAAGTAGCACAGGTATATTTGTAGCTATATCCAGAAATACATTGTATGGGTCAAAATTATTTTTCTTTCATGCCAAAAATCATTAGGATATTAAGTAAAGATCATGTTCCATAAAGATATTTTGTAAATTTCCTACTGGAAATATATCAAAACTTCATTTATGATTCATAAAATGCATTGCTTAGAACTTAATTTGGACAACTTTAAAGGCAATTTTCTCAGTATTTTTATTTTTTGGACCCTCAGATTCCAAAATTTTCAAATAGCTGCATATCAGCCAAATATTGTCCTATCCTACTTTTTATATGATGTATTTTTTTTTTTAAATTGACCATTATGTCTGGTTTTGTGCTGCAGGGTCATATATATGTAATACTACAAATATGAAGATGTCCATATATCAGAAGGCAGAGACCTTCACATCACAGGTGAACTCAGCCACTTCCCCCTCTCTCATAGTGGTGACCACCTGCTCCCACACAGGAAGCTTGAACTTCTTCCCCAGTATGAGCTCCATAGGTTTACTCTGGCCTCCCATTGTCCTGGAGTCATCCAACACAGTGCCATCACAGAGGCTGGTGCGGTAATGAAACTTCACCTTTCAAGAGAGAAAAATACAAAAATCATTTGGTTATTTATTATAAATAATTTAACGTACACCTGTGGTATTTGTTGCATTATGACATTTAGTTTGATTGAAATTCTCTACATTTTGAGCCCAACAGGCTCTCAGTGCCAGAACATTTGTATACAATGTTCAAATGTTAACATTTCATATTACCCAGATATGCTAACTCTTTATTCGATTAGCATTTTGTCTAAATGTTAAAAAGGGATATATAATAGATTTTACTACAGTTATAGGCATATGCTCCCTTGTCTTCGCCTCTGCTACTGTTTTTCTGTAAACATGAAGTTAATTTCATGTCAGGCTTTACAGGGTTAATACAATTATTGACGTTGCTTATAATGTAGCCAGTGGAGATGATGTTGATGTTTTGGGGTACGTAGCTTTCAGCTGTCACTCAGAAGAGATGAACCTTTTTCTCCCTTCTCTGTGCCAAAAACGCAAACACACAGACATCCTGTTTGTGAGACCGCATTCACAGACTGTAGCATCAAGTATCCCTCCTGAAGCTTAGCTACTACCCGCTAAATCTGAATGCCTTGCGTCTCCGTGTGGAACAAAAAAAAAACTATATGACACACACCTATTTAAATATTTATTTAATATTGCTATCTATGCATAACGCATTAACCTGAACGACTCTGGGCTATCTTCATCCGAAATCAAGCTCATGATGTTACAAGTCAAAACTGGCGACTCCAGCTCTGAAATCGACACATAAAACCACCGTCTTGTGACATTGCATTACTGTAAAATGTATCCTGTACGTTACACTACCTTTGTTCCATTGGGAAACGTTGAAAGTTCTCCTTTTCCGGGAGATATGACTTTTTTCTGAACGCCATCAGCTCTGAGCTTCATGTCTATTTCCTCCATTCTTCTGGAGGATGTAGGAGAGTGTCGCTCCGCTGCGTCTAGATGGCGCTGAAGCAGCGGATACAGTAAACACTGCACTGCCGCTGCTTCTTCTTTACTTTCTATGACTGTTTGTCATACAACTAATGATACATTACATCCACTTGCTGGTTTGGAGTGCGGGTTAAAATTGTACAGCCAGACTCGTGTTTTTCCCGCCTGAAATACCCGTCTTTTTCAGATATTGCTTAAAACATAAATTAAAACATTTATCATATGAACTACTATTTCTTCATTTCTGTTTTTCTTTGTTATTCTCTCTTTACCAACATTTCTTTGAATATTCGAAAACCATCATCCAGGTTTCATCCTCAAACTGTTTTTGCCATCTCTTCGCGTTGTTTAATTCAAAATGTAATTTCAGTCTTTTTATATTTTACTTTCATGTCTCTGTTGGCTTTTTTTGATGATTCCTTTTTACACTTTTCTACCAACTTGTTTCTTTTTACACATATGAGCTGTACCCATCATCTGAACCATATATTGTCTGAACAGGACAAATGGTCTCCATTAGAGAAAAAAAAAATGTGACATGTTTCTAATGCCTTTACAGATGAACTTCAGACAGAGCATGCTTTCATTGGTTTATTTTACTCAACCCACTTGAACAGTATTTCTAGTATATAATGCATACACTATATTTAGGTTGTCTAAAACTCGTTCAAACACATACTTTGTTTTATGTCTTTTCAGTGCACCTAAATATACATTAAAGTAAATAATTGTTTTGAATATGCATTATATCTGGTGCTTGCTTTCCTTGTCTAACAGTGTCATCTTTTATTTCCATTTCTTTTGTCACTTTAGGTATTTCCCCACTTCACTACATCACATCAAACCTGGGTAGAAAGATTTAAGATTGTGTGTTTTGTGATTTTTATAATGAGAGGTTTTTTTTTTTCATCTTTTCTGTTTTGGTCTCATCTTTTACTACACTGCCTGGCGATCAGGAATAGTTTTGCAAGTCAATGTCTATTACAGTACATATCATGAATAGAGGGATGCAGAAACACTGGAATTCAACAGTAAGCTTTAAGAAAAGTTTAAACTACTGTAAAATAAATCTTTTGGGAAATGCAAGAGACACACCACAACTCTAAACTCAGTTGTGTATTTCAGATCATGTCATAAACTGACACTCAACAACATCAAGATTTGCACAAAATGTTTTTTATTTTGTGTTTACTTCATGTATTTGTTTTATGTTCAGTGTCAATTTTTTTATTTTTTTTGATGTATTCAGCTAATAACTGTTGTTAGAGCACTATCATTTAATCTACAATTTCATGTATCAATTTAAAAAGTACCTTTTTTAAATGTATTTTAAAGTAAAATTCTAATACATGCTACAAGACATAAGACCATACAAGATACAATATTATAACACCAGGCAGAAACAAACAATATGAATCAATAATATACAATTACATGGTTATTAATGTTACTGATATAAATATACTAATATTAAACAAAATAAAAAACATGCTATTACAAAGGTTATTTATAAAATCATTAATATTTTCAAAGATATTTTTCTTTTCACAGAGTTTGCAAGGATGGTGGGAAGCATGGCCACTATATGCCAGTTTTTTTAATATCTGTGCCCTGAGATAAAAGCAAAAATCAGCTTTATTATTTTTTCATATCTTTACTTGGAAACATCCTGTAACAACTTGTCATATATATGTACAAAAAGCTTCCAAAATGTTCATAATTTTTTATATACATTTCTTAAAGTATTTTTAGCTCAGTTCCGTAAACCATTCATCCCAAATCAAGGTGTTCTGTTGGCTCATGCTGCAGGCAAGAGTAGATCAATTGGCAGCACTCTGTGCAGAAAGAAAGGAGAGACAACTGATTATTACTTTTAACTTCATACCTTCATTATTCTAAACTGTATTACTAGACATGGCTGACATCAGAAAAAAAATCATGTTATGATAATCTTACCTATATTGACAAGCCAGCTATGAACCAACAGGAAACATGCCTCATACTAGTGAGAACAAGAGCACTCCCAGTGAATATACTGTCGCTGGCTCACCATGTTACTTGCCCTCTGAAATAAATTCAGGTGGACAGTACATGTGTGTGCCTGTAAGAAGTACAGATTATGAGCAATTAATCTTGATGCCCATTAGCATGATACTAGAGTGATTCCTATGGCTTCAACACATACCCATGAATGTAGTATAGGGTGCACTTTGCAGGAGGTCACCACACCCAAAATCAATAAGTTTAACTTCTTGTTGTTCAAAAGTTTGTACTTTTTGATGTCCTGGTGCCGCACTCCACGTTGGCAGCTCATGTAAGCGACTTGAGTTGCCTGCCGCATGACAACCTGAGCCAGGTCCTCGTCAATTCTGCCTTCACGATGCTGCACAAAATCCAGAATCATGATGTAGTATTCACCCAGATCCTTCCAGTCCAGCAGCTGGATTATCTGGGGAACTTTGGGGCCTTCATTTGCGAAGATTAAAAGAGTGACCTCCATTGGGATAAATGGGCTTTTTAGGAACTGAAATTCAACATGGTTGTATAATACAATAAAACAATAATATTAATTATGATGTTCTCATGTGTATTCATTTATGGAATGATAAGCAATTGTAGAGAAATAATTAAATTGATTATTATTTTATTTAGTTAAATATCATGTTCATAAACGTAAAAAGGCACCAAATTTTGTACAGTCTAAGTATCCGTGTTTAAAGCACTGGAGTAAGAAACATCAAGTCAATCAATCAAACAAACAATCCATATTTTGACTGTAAACAGGCATAGCTTCCAGCATTTAATTTAAGGATTTAGAATCTGTTTATAGATCAAATAAACTGAAGACATTAGAATGTAGACACATTTACAAGCCAGTTTACTCACTTTAATTGTCATTTAGTGTTGTAGATAAAAAGAACCAGAGATTTTGAGCAATGTTAATCTATAATTCCATTTAAAAGCATCAGTTATTCAGCTGATAAATACTCAAAGAAAAAAAAGTATATGTAATTTGTATATGCTAATTTTGGGGGTTTGCCAGTCCAATAACACAGCATGCCAACCGCCCTCCAGCATTGCCATTCAGCAAGCTTCCCACGTTCCCACCTCTGCCTAAATCATCCTCTCCCTCATGAATCACAACAGACCGGCCAAGAATTGAAAGTCTCCCAAAGAGTGTTGCACTGGAGTTCATTGATAGACGAATCTTCCCATTAACAGGAACAAAGTTCCCAAAGTCCCCTGGATGTTGTGGATGGTTCACGCCGAGGGGATTGTAATGCCCACCTGTAGATCCACAGCCTTTGCTTAAGTCTCCGTACTCATGAATGTGCATTGCTCTGGGCTGCTGGCTGTAGACAGGGAGACCATGCAGTCTGAAAGTCACGCTCAGCTTTTCCTTTGGACCAGACTGTTTGAAAAAAACATGACCGTACACACAGGGCATTTCAGGTTTCAACTGAGTGTTAGGGCGCATTCTACACACTGCTCGAAGGGAATTACTGCTCACTGGAGGGGAAACTGGATTTGAAGCATATACCAAACCCGAGAGGGACCCACAGAAGTGCACATGGCAACTGAACAAGAATGCTAAAAGTGGTAAAATGTAGAAGGATTTCATTTCTTCTTTTCCCTGTGGCAAAACAAAACAGTTTAATCAGAAAAGCATAAAGTCAAGGCAAATATTACCCTTTAAGTCAATATGCATTCAACGCCAACACCCCCATGTGGGTTTATTTAGACATTAGACTACATCCACAAAAGTGTTTACAAAAACATAACGCCAGCCAGAAGCCTCGCATTGCTAATTAAAAAAAAAAAAAACACAAACAAAAAAAACAACAACAACGTTTTTACAAATTTACAAAAATGACATTTTTGGATTATCTACAGTTGAATTTTGGTAATAAATTAAATAGACGTAGCCTACCTCCAGTGTTACGTCACTGTTTTTAAAAAGCTCTTCTTATAACAAACGTGTTGCTCGGTCGGTGTTCCTTCCCGTGTGACACATTTTAGGTTGTTGTTTTATACTTGCATAACTCAGGGGCGTAAACATTTCAAATTTAGTCAATTATAGTGCTTGCAAGTTCTACAGATCCAATTTCATGCCTGCCCACAAAGCTGCAGGGAAATCGTGTTTTGTGAAATACAGTCTGATAACATTAGTAAGCTTAGATACAGAATAATGTATTTTCCCCCGTCTGGTTTGTGCTCCATATAAGTTTTAGCAGTCAAAAGATAGCTAAAAAAAGTAGCTTACTTTTAACTATTATAATTAACAAACAAAAATCCTCAACATAACCTTTTTTTATTATTATTATTATTGTTTCTTATGATAAGAACAAACGAGTAATGAGGTATTTAAGATATTGTCGTCGACTTTTTTGTTGTTCATTTCGGTCAGCTCGAGTGGCGTGTCATCGTGACGTATCACGTCGTTCATTTTATATGACTCGTTCAGTCTTCACTTTCAGGACCAAGTGTTTCAGTATACTACAATACACGTCCATCGCCATATACTGTATGTCTTTATTGTGGTACATCACACTATTCTGCAATGAATCCATTGAGAGACATGTAAAGCAATGACATCACAAAGTCACCGTCGTGCAAACAGACCGCTGCTCTTAGCTGTATATATTTCCTGTGCCTTGCAATTTTAAAGTGCGCATGCCTGAAAACTTGTAACCTAAGCTACGCACGGGGAACCTCGTTTCACCATCATTGCTTGGGGGAAAGTCCCCGGACTCTGGGCAGAGATGTCCTGCATGCAGCGCAGAGCGGTGGTTTGCGTAGCGTGTCGATGCTAAGACGTCCTCGTGACAGAGCATAACGCTTGCAATCCAGATTTGTCAATGAGATAGATATTCAAGTGAAGCATAAACGTGCTTCTACAGAACGGGGCTCATTCTCAGCTTGCGCATTGTTTTATGTTTGTCTGTCTTAAATCTCTAAATGTGGGAATTGATACATTTATTTTTATGGTCGTGTAGAAGGTGTCAATTATGCCAACATGTGTCGTACGTTATAACTCCAATAATTACTTTGTGTCCCCCAGGGCCATTTATCAAATAAAAATAATTTAGAAGTAGGCTGTCACCTTCGATATTAAAATCAGCATCACTGATAGGTTACAGTTAGGCCTAGAATAAAATGTTATGAAATATAAAACAAAGATACAAAATCTAAAAAGCGGAATTCATTACAAGGACATTTAGTCGTTAAATTGTTTAGCCCTTTTGTTTTTATTTTTTATTATATTTATTATAGCTACTGCTGGATTATGTTTAATTGACAGTTGTTAGTTCGCACATTATATTTACATTTACGTCTGTCGTAGCGTATGTACTGTCTTGTGTTTCTATGTCAGCTTTTGAGAACTCAAATAAAGCGTTGTAAAAATCTTTCATCTTCACCGAAGCTCGGGTTCCAGATGAAGCCCGGGCGCGCCCAGCTGATCCCGCGATCCGCCCACACCTCAGCAACGCCACCCTCCATTTGCTAAGCCGCCTAAAAATGCAAAACGCGGCATTTTATGGGTTGATGCTACGCATGCGCACATCTGATAGTTTTGTTTGAAGGAGTTCTCGTAGCCAAAGAAGACTGGACTGAATTTGTCCGGAAAGAGTGGCTCTCCACAAAGGTTGCCAACTAACATCATATTTTAAAGAAACCTATGAGTGAAAAGCGGCTGTTTTTAAGCCGCGGTTCTTCTCGAAAAGGCGCATAGCTGCTTGATGCATTACTATCATCATGTTAGGGCATTATCCGAACGTGGAAAAATCGCAGCTTGTCAACTACGTGGAGGATTATTTGGAATGTGTCGAGTCGCTGCCTCTGGACATACAGCGGAATGTTTCATTGTTACGAGAGATCGACACCAAGTATCAAGGTAAGCGGAACACTTGTGAAAGGTGCTCGATACGTTGTATATTTACGTTCATTTACATCGAGTGCACTTCACCCTGTAGACCGGCTTCGTTTCGATCCCTCAAAATAGCACAAAACACATTTTAATCAAACATTTATCACTGCTTCTAAAGCTGTCAACGCCCGTGTGTTTTAGTTGTGTTTGGTCTTTAGCGTAATCGGCGGTGTTTGTTCCAGCAACACTATCCTACAACCAGTGATCAGCCATTTTGACTAGTGCATACTCTGTAGCCTACTGTTGTTTGGCTGTGCTCTTTCAACGCATCGCTTTAGTTGCCATAGTATCGACGTAATGGTGCTTTCAGTCGGCGTGTGTTTTGTTCGCATGTAGCCGAAACATCCACAGCTCGATGTCGACGCCATCGAGTTTGACTTAACCACTCGAAAACGAGGGATACCGTGCAAAATGATTTATTGGCGTCTCAGTTCCTTATTTTCTTTTATCATACCTACCGTGGAGGAGCAGCGTGTGTGCTTGGGCAGGTATGTTTTTGTTGCACAGCGGCAGGGGTAGCACTAGAGCAACCCCAGGCATGCATTGCGAACAGCAAACCGTGACTGTGTTGTGTGTTAAAGAGTGGCTTTGTAAAATGCATTGGGCGTGCACAAGCTGCCTACTTAATTTTCTAATATTCTGATTGATGGGGTTTGTCACCACCATACTTTCTCTGCTTTCTGTGCCACTCAGAGGTCCTCAAGGAGGTGGATGAGATCTATGAAAAGTACAAAAAGGAGACTGACAGTGGGCAGCGCAAGCGACTGCAGATCCAGTTGCAGCGGGCGCTCATCAGCAGTCAGGAGCTGGGAGATGAGAAGATCCATGTGGTCACACAGATGATGGAGGTGGTGGAAAACCGCTCGCGTCAGATCGAGGCCCACTCGCCTTGTTTCTTGGAGCCGGTGGAAGCAGAGCGACCGGCGGAGAAGGTGAGACATGACCCTGCCAGTGCCTCCACAAACATTATGCCCGAGCGCTCTTCAGCGCGGAGACCCAGACGCCAACGCAACAGCGAGAGCCGTGACACTTGTTCCAACGGAGCCCTGGAAGACCTGGGAGAAGAGTCTCCACAGCAGCCCCGTGAGAAAAAGTCCAAGTCGGCGAAGAAGAAGAAGCGCTCCAAGGCCAAGCAAGAGCGTGAAGCATCGCCGGTGGAGTTCACCATCGACCCCAACGAGCCCACCTACTGCCTCTGTGAACAGGTGTCCTATGGGGAGATGATTGGCTGCGACAATGAGCAGTGTCCTATTGAGTGGTTCCATTTTTCCTGTGTTGGACTGACCTACAAGCCCAAGGGGAAATGGTATTGCCCCAAATGCAGGGGTGACAGTGAAAAGACTATGGAAAAAAGTGCAGACAGGGCTAAGAAGGATAGGCGGTCCAGGTAGTGCCTTACAGAAGATGTGCTAGATTGTTCAAGTGGAAATATGCCTGTGTGAGGTTCGGCGATTTTTGTGTTTAACTTATGTTAAAAGGTTCTCCTCATGCACTTAGCTGAAAAGTTTCCAAACAGGTGCTGTTGTTGCTTTTGCATTAGGATGGAAAACCACCAACAGACGTGATTAACCATGGAAACAGATGTTTAAGATACTGCCACTAATATCCATAAGACAATGAAGAGTTCTTTTCTAAGCTTTTTTTCCTCTTACTTGTTGATTTCGGTAAGCCTCGAGAGTTTATATATGCTGGAGGTCACCCTGTCCAGGGTAGCGTGTGTTATAAAAAAAAAAAAAAAAAGAGGAAAGTGATCAAAATGCACTGGGTTTGATGAACATTGTCAACACCTTTTATTTGCATTTCTTGTTCTTTCGTTCCACATTTTAGAAAATATAAATGAAAATACACCTCTGAAATGTCTTCCAGTGAGAGAACAAATTATTTGTTACTGTTTTGGAGTGATGATTTTTTTGTTATTGTTGTTAAAAATCCTTTTTTTTTTTTTTAAGTTTGATCTATTTAAATAAATCCGTGCTTGTTATGTCTCTAATCTGCTTATTGTTGTGTCATGTGGATTATATAATAATATAAACGGATATATAGAAAATATTTTCTGCATTTAATTAAAAGAAAGAAACACTACACTCTAAATAATACTGTTAAATGGCACTGAAAGTGGTTCAATGGCTTGTAATCATAGTAGAACCACTTTAAGTGCTAAATAGTACCTATCTTTAAGGGTGCCGTACAGCACTTTTATAAACTGCTATGTAGAACCATAGGAATAACCTCTTTCTCCTTCTTAGATTTTAGATGTTACTCCGCTTTCAAATGTGGTAAATTTAATACAATGGCAAAAGCTGTTTTGAATAACTTTTTTTACCTTCATGCTTTTATGCCAAGTCAAAAAGTCTTATGCGGGGGCTCTGGAATATTTCCTTAAGGGGGGCCGAAAAGGTTGACAACAATGTTGTCTTTAAGAAATACACTGTATTTTAATTTCACTTTAAACCATTCCCAACTAGACTAAGAGAGAATAAAAGAATAACCTTTACAGAACTATACAGGGCTCATCGGGTTCTTTATATGGCAGTGGTGGTGCTATATAGGACCTCAACCACCCCGAAGAACTGCTGAAGAACCATTTGTGTGTTTGTGTGTGTGTATACCAGGCAAAAGCTTGGACACACTTTACTAGAAGAGTTTATCCTTTTAAAGATCTTTGGATATAAAGGCTTGTTCTTAAAGTATAAATCATGCCTTTGTATATGACTGCCTTTACAAAACTAAAAGTTTATTATTAATATATTTTAAGTGAAGGAAAAGCAGCCAGCTCCTTCAATATGACATGTGAAAGTAACTTAAGTTGGTAGAATGCCCAGAGTGAGCAGAGCTGCTGAAATCTAGGCAAAAAGTGACAACTTAAAAGACAAAAGTTTTAATTTAGTTATTTAATTGTTTTGTTTGTATACTTAAATGTGGAATATGATGAAAATAAATAATGAGTAGGTTTGTTCAAGCTTTTGTGTATAAGAGAAAATAGTGTTTTGATTATGCTTGCATAGAGTAGAATTTACAGTTGAGATTAATTATATATTTCAAGCTTAATTGTGATATAGGTTGGGACCTGATTCATACATGAAACTATAAAGACTACATAAATGACATAACTTCAGAAGTCAGACATATAAAGACCGATCTGAATTTTAACAGAAGCACACCCCTGTGTTATGAAACTGGCAAGAAAACAGCAAATCAATGACCACATCAAACTATCCAAATCTTTTGATCCAGTTTTTTTTTTTGACAGTATAAATAAGTCTTTCTTGCCAGCAGATGTCACCATAAAGGCATAAGTGCTTCTCAACTGGTTTGGCTTCAGAACTCAGATTTAACTTTTGTTGAAGTTCAAAAAAAAAAAAAAGTTTTTAATTACAGCTCATTTGACAGTCGTGTCTACTGGAAGAAATCACACATGGGAAAAAATAAATAAATAAAAAAATCTCTTGAGAGAGTATTTGAAGCAGCCTCCAGATTAACACAAAACATTAGGCTTTAAGTTCACCAGCTCATTTAATCAGTGCAAATGTAGATCATTAAATCTTAATAAATATTTGTTCTGTGTTACACAGTAATCAAGATTACTCTATAACCCAGGATTTGTAAAGTTAACATTCCAAGTGATCCATGAATTGAGCTGCCAGTTAATAAGTGTCTAACCTTACATTGTGAAATGCAATGCACATAATTCATTTCCATTGTCATCAATACCACGGTTACCTGGGTTTGTGGGAGTGTGTGAAGAAATACCTTTTTATCTAAACAATTGCAACCCTGGGTCAGTATTTTCAGAGATTCAGTCCTGTTCTTTGTAGTGATACTCAGATCACTAAACAAGAGGAAACACCCTGGGAAATTTAGGAACCGAAAGCTGACACCAAAGCTTGGGTGCCCTTGCTCTCTGTAAAGAAGTTATTTGATCAAGGCCTTAGAGAAAAGAACCTCACAAATGCAAACAAGGCCAAATTCTTTTCAGATAACAATTGACAATCTCAAACTGCCTGTCTCAAAAGATAGAAGAAATACACAACTTCCACAGCAGTTAAGTACCCTTTTTAAGAATTACAAAAATATGCAGTCTAAGATAATTAATATCAATATTCTAATTTATTAATATCCAAACCACCACAGTAATGTTGTGGCATTTCTACAAATGAGCTCCTCAACAAAACATACGCATAAAAATATTCCAAATCATATTTCAAACTTATTTATACATCAACTGATACACAATATCTACACTGTTGGACAAATACATTTAGCCTATAATTCTATGAAATTATGAACACTTCTTGATATTATTTGATATACCTGATAACCTTTAAAACAGAAAAATGTGTTTTTCACTAAACAAGTGTACATTTCTTTTGATTTCTCTGTATTCTTTGTTTACTGTTAAGATACACACGCTCTAAGCCTACATGAGTGTTTGTCTTGAAGGATAGACATTTAACAATGATATTACATTTAGATCAATAACTTTAATAGGATGGAAACAAAAGAGTAGACAAAAGATTAAAGGCATAACATTTTGTTTTAGACCCAAAGCATTGTGTGTAATATATAAAAAAGTATTTTCTCTTTTCAGTTAGCCCTTTATTATTATACATAAATGTAACATTATGCCATATAGCTTGTATTAGGAACTAAAGGCACCGGATACAAGTAATAATCCGGTTAAACGAGATAAAAACACCGCATACAGACATGGCCTGACCTCTCATCGCCTCTCCACCCTATCAGTTTTTCCTGTCGTGAAAAGTGTTCAAATGCATTGCGTTAATCTGTGAGCGCCAGCTCTCGTTTTGCTTTCCCCCGGTTCACCTGTTGCGAGGCTCACTCTGTACTCGCGATGTTTTGAAGGCCGCCTGTAGGTGGAGTCAGGAAAACATCTGGTGATCCGCGCGCTCTCCGTCGACGCGTCCAATAATCCGCCGGCGCACCGGACACGAGGCGCAACGCGCAAGGCGACAGGGAAAACAGCGCGACGACTCCGAGACGAGTTAACGGTTGCGAGTGTGACACCAGAAAACGTGCGGTCCTTATGAACGCCCTATAGTGCACAAGACCGACAGGGAGTCAATCACGGAGTGCATCAAATGAAGACATGAATAAGAAGGGATGAAGTCATCTCCTGCGCTTTATGGTCAGAAAACATCACCGATGAATGCAGTGATCGATCAAGCCACCGCTCAAGAGGCCTCCTCGATGCTGGAGGAGTCGGTCTCGCTTATGCGCAGGATGTCGCGGGAGAGGTGTGGAAAGAGGCAGGTTGAGATCTATTAAAACGGACAGACTCATTGATCATTCAGTTCAGCCGCTTTGCCCAGCAGTGCAGCGCCTGGTTAACATTACCCACCTGACCGGTGGCATCGGGCTATGGGCGCACCGTGCGGAACGCGGCGTTGTAAGCGTGTGTTTAATGAATAAATGACATTGGCGTCTCTCTCGCGTATCATGCTGGTGGACCCTTCGCCGTCAGGCGCAGCGCTTCGGCTCCTGGACATAAACTGAAATACGGTGCAATGTGTTCGTTTTGGAAATTCAATAAGGTGCGCAATAAAACACCGTGTGAGTGCCGCGGAGCATCGGACAGGGTCGCAATCCGCGCCGTGGCCTGCGTGTGAAACGCGCCGGAGAATGGAGAAGTTCCTGCAGATAGCGCCCCATTCCCTGGCCATAGTGCTGTCGCGGGTCAGCACCGAGGAGGCGGCCGCGGTCACGGAGAAGCTTCAGCACCATCACACCGGCTACGAGATATTCGCCGACTTCAAAGCGGAGAACATGCAGCACTTCTGGAACAAGAAAGTAACGGACGCCATATCGGAGACCTTCTTCTTGGGCTGGATAGATGAACATGTTCTGCTCATTCAAGGCAAGGAGGATCATTTGGAGGTCCTGAGGGAAGGATGGACGCGGAGAGCCCTCAAACCACCGCGGGGCTTCGAGATCAAGTGCATAGGTAAGGACCCTTGCTGGAAGGAAGCAGCCAAGTTGTTTTTCCAGGAATAATGTCCCAGGGAGATATTTTAAAAACAGTTATGTGTGGGTACAGAGGTTTTAGAGACACTTGCCAACCTTCTCCATATTGAAGATGCTGTTAAGGTGCACTAGCAAATTGGAAATGCTGAAAATTTAGTATAAGGGTCTTAGGAGGTGAGGTTTATTCTCTGCACAGTGGGCATTTTAAGAGGAAAGCAAAAAGCTGAACTTTACATTTAGCAAGCCATACTTTATATGTGACCCTGGACCAAAAAAAAAACAGTCGCTGGGGTATATTTGTTGCAATAGCCAAAAATGCACTGTATGGGCTAAACTTATAGATTTTTCTTTGGTCAAGTAAAGATCATGTTCCATGAAGATATTTAGTAAATTTCCTACTGTAGACATTAAAACTTAATTTTTGATTAGTAATATGCATTGCTAAGAACTTAATTTGGACAAGTCAATATTTCGATTGTTTTGGCACCCTCAGATTCCAGATTTTAAATAGTTGCATCTCAGCCAAATATTGTCCTATCCTAATAAACCATACATCAATGGAAAGCTTATTTATCATATATCATCTCAGTTTTGAAATGACCCTTATGACTGGTTTTGTATTCCAGGGTCACATACTGTGTTTATATGTTTTGTTTATACTTTGAGGTAAGCATTTTTAATAAGTAAAATTAGTAGTTTCTAATTTATTGTGATGTGCCATTCCAAGACCTCCTTGAGTGAACCATTAATTTTTTTTTCATTTTATTGAACTGTTGTACTTCTGAGTGTTTTGTGTTGCAGTTTATAATTTTTTATTATATTCATATTGTTTTAGTGGCCAACTATTTGGTCTTCATATTTGATTATTGTGCTACATTTGTGCATGCTGTTATTGGCTACAGTTAAGGAGGCCACTTTTGAGAAACCCTTGTGATTTCACCATGTGGCGTTCCAACAGATTTTAATATCTGTAATAGCATGGTATATCCATATTCTATTATTTAACGACGCATACAGTTAGGAATTCTAAAATATAGCTACAGTTGTATGGTAAAGTCACCAGATGCCAGCTACCAGTTTGCTAGAACCATGACTGGAAAAAAAACTTTTTCCCTTTTTTAAAATTTGATTACTTTGGGAAAATGAGGAACTTGATTACTTTGGGAAAAAGAGGAACTTGCAGTTCTATGAAGTTCTATGAAGCAAAACTGCAAGCTCTATGAAGTTGCTTCTGAATTTGAGGTCAAGAGCCCAAGATTAAATCCAATGCTTTCCTAATATCATGCAAAAACACATTTCATGAGGGCTTTCTTATTGTAAAAACAACACGATCAAGGCCACTCTTGCTATTACTTTTAAACCATCCATTCTGACGGGTTCTTTGCTCTAACACTCCCATAAATCTTCTTGAAAGAGAAATAGGTTGAATGTTAAAACATTCCACTGGATTATACATCATACAGAAATGAAGTTACACAAAGATGTGCGTAATCCCTGTGTAAAGTTCCTATTCTTTAGCTTCCTCAAAACATTGATTTAATAAATTGTAACTTGTTTTATAATAATATTTGTAATGTAATAACCTTTAACAACATATTAAAAAAGGTCTTAATATCATTTAGTATCAAGAAAGTGAAAATAAAATGTATCAGTTTGTGTGTGAAGCATTTTATGTTCCACCCGTAGGCTAGTTGTTTTGACTCTTCGTTCGTGTTCAAGGCTGTGGAAACAAAGGATATTTTCAAGGGTGAGACTGTGAAGAAATGGGCTGTCTTCCACACATAATGCAAACATAAAACAAACCTGTACATACTGCACTATCAGCTCTCACAGGGAAATTCTTCTCATTCCACTACCTGGTACTGAATGATTTGTTTTGCAATGTGGGGATATGTCTTGTATTTGGAGAGTTTTTGAGTTTACATGGGCTCTGATCTACATTCCAACTCATAAAATGATTGATTCTTCATTTTGAATGCAGTGGTTTGTTGAATTCGTTTAAAGGAAACATTCAGTCTCTGGGTATTTTTCAGTTTTTTCCTAGGCCTTTATATTTCATTATCTAACAAAGCCCTTTAATTCATCAGTTTATTGTTTTGTTTGTTGTTTTATTTTATTGCTTTATTAGATTGTAAACAAATATATATAAAATAAACTATCAATTCCTGCTTTAGCATCAGCTCATAAATGGAAACATGTTGTTATTATAGAAAATTTGACAACAGATATTTTGATTTTGCGATGTAGCATCTGTTGTAGGAATTGATGTAGTCAACATTCGAAGCATTTAATGTCGTTTGAAAGGATTATTTTTGCTTATTATACTTTATATCAATGTTTTACGCCTTTAAAATTCTGGCAGTTTAATGCCTACAAAAACAGCTCTTAGAGTTACTTCCTGGGTTCATTATGTCACGAATCCAGATAAACCCCACACCTGGGAACATGCAACAAAAGGGGCAAGGCCATGTTGTGCTGCTTTAGAGAAGAGGAAGAGAAAACTAGGGGTGCACATAAAAATCATATGAATTTCATATGAGTCTGAACGAGATCTAGAGATACGTTCGTGAACGAAATGACTGAACTGGCACACATGTCGTTTGCGAACGAGTTGATTGAACGGATACATGTCGTTCGTGAGTGAAATGAATGTGAGTAAACCGGGTCAGTTGGCCATTTAGCATGTCAATCTTGCAAAATGCAAAGTGCAGTTATAGGTACTGTGCACATACGCTTGTTTTGATTCATTATGATTCTTTCAAGAGATTTGTTCATTTTCAGACTAGAAAGTACTGCGCATGCGCATTGACGTAGAAATAGTGTAATGATGAATGATAGTCGGAACGAGGTGTTCTTCCTGGTGAATAAAGTGTCATAAATAAGTGTCCTGTCATTATAAATTTCCCCTTTCACTCAGTGTATGTGAAGTGGGACCACGTCCCACCAGTCCTCGTTTAAGACTCTCATCAACAGACGTCTAGTTTTGAGTGCGGGAAGAGGCACTTTTACTACTTTTTTTTTTTTTTTTTTTTTTTTTACTAAAGTAAAGTTAAGCAGCCCAACAGTTCATGTGCTGGTCGTCACATAATTAGGACCTGAAGTAGATCAATATAACGTGTGCTTTCCCATAACAGCAGTGGGAAACTCTGTATATTCAAGCAGTGTGCGCATGTCAAAAGAGTAAATCCAATCAGAAGCTTGTGACATGTAAACGTGCACATCAACTCGATCACTTTATTTACCGTTCATGTAAACACTACGTTCGGATTCGGCAATCAGAATGAATTCATTCCGATGGAAACAAAAAGTGTCCATGTAAATGCACCTATTGTATCTAAAACTATGAGACAACAAAAACAAATAAAAAAATAAAAAAAATACCATTAAGAGCCATGCTTGCACAGGTTCCGCACAATCCTCTTCACTAATATTCTCTGGGTCTCATCTGGGCTCAAATTGATAAGTAATATAGACGAAACCATTGTTTACAATACAACCAGAGCACACTGAGGTGAGGGGCGGGACATTTAGACGCGCACTAGAGGTGGTTTAGCCAATCACAACACACTTAGCCAGCAAATAAATCTGAACCCATTGTGTATTTCTGAGGGAGGGGCTTCATAAAGGCAGGGAATGATCAGCCTGTTTATAGGAGAAGGGACAGAACAGTGTGGAGTGAAGGTAAATTATGTGAAAAATTCTGCGTTTATTTAAAAAACGAAGCATTAACCCATGTTAAAAACAGTGTTAATTTCGTTGACTAAATATTTTCGTCATTATTTTCGTCACGAATATATTTTTGCGGACGAAAACGAAACGAAAACTAAAATAGAAGGCACTGATGGAGACTAAAACTATGACTAAATTGATTGACATTATCGTCAACGAATAAAGGACGAGACGAAAATAGACTGTGACGAAAATCAAATCAGCAGAAGGGAGAGATGCGAGGAATGAGCAAAAGAACCGGCAAAACGTAACAGGCGAGACTGCATGAGAGAAGAGAACCAATCAGAGCCTGACTTATTGAGACGTGGAGCAAAGGTTTTCAGTTTTTAAATGAGCTCCCGGGAAGTCGGCATTCGAAGAGGTGATGTCTAAAAGAGCGACAAAATGTCCACAGCTCACTTCACGTTTGACGACGAACAAAACAAAACAAAGCGTAAAGCACGCGGAGCGCTCATTCGTGGCAACACAACCAATTTGAAAAGACATTTACAGACGAGCCACCCGGACATTTTCTCAAATGTAATTTCACAACGATGTTCTTTTGTTTATTGAGCTAAGCAAAATTGGAAGACTGCAGTGCGTAGATGTTGTAGCATTTAATATTACGAACTGAAAAGTAATGTAAAATAGCTCCTTCTTCAAGTTAGATGAGAGCACAATACTAATACATAATATCATGATAAATACATTTGATTAATACTAATGTTTAGTATATTTTATAATGTTCTACTTGTTGACAATATCACAAATATTTCTATATTAGTCATGTGAAACGTGAATGTTCACATCCTATCATTATACATACTAATCTAGCAATATTGTAGTATTTAAAACATACAATATTGCTAGACAAATGAATACCTTATAAAATCTTGTTACTTTTTTTATCCACCCAACTTATTAAATATTTACTTTAAATGTATGCACTTATTGTTCAGCTCAGCTGTAAGCTTTAAGGTCCTGGACCTAACTTTATTTTTCTTTTATTGATGGTCAATTGGCAGCTAGTTATTGTTTACATTATCATGACAGTGTTTGTTGCTGCATAAAAGCTTTTGAATCGAAATAAAGACACAGTTGTGTTGAAATAAAGTTGAATTTGTGTTTTATATATTTTGGTTAAGTTTGTTTCCTATACCAGCTGTAAAAAATTGTCTAGTAAATCTGTTATTGATTTTAGTCTTATTTTAGTCGACTAAAATACTAAGCAATTTTAGTCGACTAAAATACCAAGCAATTTTAGTCGACTAAAATAAGACTAAAATTAAAACAAATCAGATGACTAAAACTTGACTAAAACTAAAAAGAATTATAGTCAAAAGACTAAGACTAAAACTAAATTAAAATTTCGTGTCAAAATTAACACTGGTTAAAAAGGGGTGTTATTTGAATATTTGAAATGGTCATGTAATCATTAAACCTAAATAAATCTTCTTGCTCATGTTGGATGTCATACGCCCTTCTTTTTACTGGTTAAGTCCTGCCTGGGATTTCAAAATTGCCTGAAATGTCCAGGTTTTGGCTTTGTTTTTATGTTGATATTCTCTTTACAGATATTCTCTTTGTTTGCATTGCTTTTAGGCAATCCTGACCTGAATTTTAGACAGTTTAGAAATCCTGACCAGAACATGTCTGGGAAAAAGAATATATATGGTCACTCTATGCTTGTGTATCATGTCACATAAACATTTATGTTCCTATTTTTTATGTACCCAATATTATATAAACTAGAATGCAAGATTAAAATTTGATTTTAGAATCTGTTTGTCTTTGCTCAATCATGGTTCTGGACCATTAAGTTCTTATATTAAGCATTATTTTATTTTGTATTTACTTATATAAAAAATTCAAATTTTTACAACTCCTTTATAACTTACCGGTATGTAAAAAATTCTTACTTGCTGGCACTATACATTCAGCATCTCCAGAAACCAAATGTTGGCAGGGTTATAGATGTTCTGTCCTTGAGTTGTTTCTTCCTTCTATGCGATAAAACAGGACCAACAAAAGTGAAGACTCAAAAGTTTAGAATGTGTTTCTTTAGATGCATAACCCAGACTTCACCCCTGCCAACAGACATTGCCATCTAGACAGTTGGCAAAAGTTTCCGTTAGTGCTAAATATGTCTTGAGATAGCACAGGCCGCTAAGGTGTATGATTATCATAAGCATGACAAACAAGTAGTGTCAAGTAGAGTTCATACCTGTTTGTGTGAGTGGTGGGGATGTTGTTTGTGTTCATTGATTTATCTACTAAGGGTGACATTAACTCACCTTAAGTGAGGAACCTTTTCTCAAACCTTTGAAGACTGTCTGGTAAAACTTAATTGAAGGAATGGAGTTTGACTCAAGTTTATATCAAAGCTTTTGAAGTAAACAGCCTGGGTATTTTTGCACTCATAATTGAAACATATTTAGATGTATTTTATGCAGTCAAAATAGTAAAATATAAGAGATGAAGGAAATGTTAATGAGAGTGGCAGCTATGTCATAATACTGCTTTTTAATGGATTAAAAAAAAGATTTTAAAATATATTTGTATTATTATTATTGTTATTATTATTATTTAAAAATTTTTTTACATGTAGCAAACATAACTATTTTAACTTGGAGAACTTAGATTTGGAGAGATTTCTACAAAGTGTGAAAAACATAACCAGCATTTTTCTTCTTCTAAATTATTAGAAATTGGAGATGCGTACCTCAAACCCCGTATTTTCCTCAGGATGAAACGGGCTGAAGATTTATACTCTGGGTAGATTGGGATGGCTACCTCTCATGTCTTTGTATTACTTGGAGGTAGCCCAGAGGCCGTGAAGTTTTAGATTTCACAAAACACAAACCACTTAGAGCATTTTTGGTAACCACACTCTTAAGGAGATTCCTCAAGGCGTCTGCAGAATAGTAATCATTTTGCTGAAAAGTGAGAATCCCTCTTTTAAAATTTTCCACATTCAACATCTGCCAGGACTGTGTTAATGGAATGTGGATGGCTGTCCATAGATCAGCTTGTCACAGGGCGGAAATGTACAAGGACTGTGATGGGACAACGTCCCTGGAGGTTGTGTGTACGCATGTGGTGGCAGGTCTGCTTTGGCACAGATGGGAAGGAAGGCTGGGGGACAGGAAGCCCTAGAAGCCTTGTCTTCAATAGGAGGAAAGGGAGGAGTGCAGGAGAGAATGGAGGGGGAAATCCTATGGATCAGCAAATCAGCATCATGTAGGGATGTGTGGACATCAAGGCTCATAGTCAACTTTCTTTTTCAGACAAAATATTTTCGACAGTTGGACCAAGAAAGTGTCATGATTTTATGGCTATATGTCATACCCGTTTCATTTATCATAAGAAATCAACTCCTTATTACAATGACAATATGCTGTAATGTTTTAGAACTTAAAATTAAGGTGCAAAATGTTTGTTTTAAAACCAAAAACACGAGGTTATAAAAGTTAATGCGATCTCGTGTGTATTTTGTATTTGTATGTCTATTGCGCATAAAATGTACATTTGCATTGGAAAAACATACAACACTGAACAACCACAGACAAATTACTGCAAATCCTAAATTATCTTTTTGAACTGGTAACTGGTAATGTTTTTTCTTTTGAGTTTTGTGTTACTTTTGGTGCCAGCTCACTTCAACCAAAGGATTTCATCATCAATACTAAATAATTAAGTTATACTTTATTTTAAGGTGTCCTTGTAAGTACTGAGTAATATTAATTAAATACATAAACTTACTAGATGGTTAGTGTTAGGGTTACTTGCATGTAATTATGCATAATTAAGTGCTATTATAATATTAAGTACATGTAATGTGTAGCAAGGGCTCCTTAAAATAAAATGTTACCAATATTTCTGTAATCTGTAATTACAAATCATTTAACAATATTCATTTCCTTCCTCAGTCGTCCCCTTGGAATTATAAGGTTCTATCTGCATTCCGAGTAGTTTTGAGATATTGAGCTTCAAAGTTTTTGTGATCCATTCGACTGTGTAGATAGAACCTTATAATTCCAAGGGGACGCAGTAGTCTACCATTTGCAAACAAATATATATTTAAATATATTTAAATATATTTGCATTTACTGTTTCTAAATTTTTTTGGTTATTGTACATATTTCTGTCTGTTTCATTTTTTATGTTGATTAAAAGTGGTTACATGTTTGTGGATAGAGTTAAGGGATATTAAATATATCTATGAAAGTATCAAAATTATATTTATGATATAAAGTAATCAACTGTTGTACATAAATAAAAGTTACTGCTTACATTTCAGATGCTGTCAGTGCATCCGTATTGTAATTTTCAGCAACTATCTAAACAAACAAATATGTTTATGTACCTGTAAATGTAAAGAAATGTATTGGTTTTATTCAAGTCATAATATTATTTTTGAGCAAGCTGTATTACTCAATTATTTAAAAATGTTGAATCAAACACATGAATTAATACAATCAAAACTAAATGTCATTGGTTAAATCAGGTTAAAATACCTCTTTAAGGGTAACAATTGCAGTGTTAGTAAGATAGACACCAGACACAGTTAAATGTTCCTGCTGTGTGTAGCACCTACAGCTCTGCACAGTCTCCAGAAGGACCTCAAGTTTATTTTTTACAAGGTCTGTGAGTATTTAACTGCAGTTTTAACCATTTATTCTGTGATTTTTGAAGACTCTATACAGTTGGTGATTTTTAAAGACTCAAAAGTTTGATGAAAAATGTCTTAAATAAGTGCTGTATTATTAAATTGTATCTTTTTGACCTTCTCTGTGCCTACACTTGCTCCTTGTTCCCTAGTTCGCTTTAGGGGTTGAAGTTTGTTAGATGTGTCATCAGGTGTGTTGATAACACCTGATCATCCACAGAGAGTAAATCATTTTGTGCATGTCTGTGTGAGAGGTCAGCAGTAAGTCATGTTGAGTTGTGCTCTCTCTGTGGTGTCTTACTGCATATTTGACTGATGTGGTGTTTGGGACGCCGGTTCATTTTCAACACCTCACACTTGAAATGTTATTCTGACATTTATAGAGTGCTTTGAAAGGGAAAAATGACTGTGATAAAGACAATAGTCAGCAACTCTTCTGTCAGGTTGTTCCTCTGATTATTGGCTTTAATGGAGCGGTGTACAAAAATATATATTTATATACTGAATCATATCATTGCATATTATTGTCATTTCTGACACTTTCTTTAGCAAACTTGATCACAATCTTAGTGTATATATTTGGATATAGGTTCTCTGTAAAATTGTCAATGACAGTTTTTTGTCACTTCTGTTCTTAAAATACTTGATTTTGTCCTAAAATCATAATGAAGATAAAAGAATGAAACTTCTGAAAACATAAGCACACCAAGACACAGTTAAATGTTCCTGCTGTGTGTAGCACCTACAGCTCTGCACAGTCTCCAGAAGGACCTCAAGTTTATTTTTTACAAGGTCTGTGAGTATTTAACTGCAGTTTTAACCATTTATTCTGTGATTTTTGAAGACTCTATACAGTTGGTGATTTTTAAAGACTCAAAAGTTTGATGAAAAATGTCTTAAATAAGTGCTGTATTATTAAATTGTATCTTTTTGACCTTCTCTGTGCCTACACTTGCTCCTTGTTCCCTAGTTCGCTTTAGGGGTTGAAGTTTGTTAGATGTGTCATCAGGTGTGTTGATAACACCTGATCATCCACAGAGAGTAAATCATTTTGTGCATGTCTGTGTGAGAGGTCAGCAGTAAGTCATGTTGAGTTGTGCTCTCTCTGTGGTGTCTTACTGCATATTTGACTGATGTGGTGTTTGGGACGCCGGTTCATTTTCAACACCTCATTGTAAATCTACCGCTCCTGTAGGGCTTTAAACAAAACACCCATAAAACCTAATGCAAGTGCAGATGCGCTGATGCTCAGTATTGACCAGGGGCGTAGCCATCTTTTCAGAAGTGAGGGGGACATAAATTATATATATATATATATATATATATATATATATATATATATATATATATATATATATATATATATATATATATATATATATATATACATACACACACACACACACACACACACACACACACACACATTACAATATAATATAAAACATTACAATAGAACATTTCTGTAATCTATAGCCTACCAGTCAACAGTTTTTGTACAGTAAGATTTTTAATGTTTTTAAATAAGTCTCTTCTTTTCACCAAGCCTGCATTTATTTGATCCAAAGTACAGTACAAGTTTTAAAAGTTTTTACTATTTAAAATAACTATTTTCTACTTGAAAATATTTTTAAATGTAATTTATTCCTGTGATCAAAGGTGAATGTTCAGCATCATTACTCCAGTCTAGTGTCACATCCTTAAGAAAGCAATTTTTATTCATTTTAGGAATAGTTTAAATAACCGTCAGAAATATGAACAGAAATGTGGTCAGCTTTTTTCTTTTCTTTTTTTGGGGTAGAAATTCTAGTTTTTTACAGTGACAGTGAATTTATTAACAGCAATTTATTGTTATGCACACAAAATTATTTATGTAACATTTAATTTGACAAATAACCCCATTAGAATGTAAATATCCACAATTATCCATAAATAATATATCACTTGCGATTACCGTACCTCCACTGCAGAACATTTATCTGTCTTTCATTTAATTTGGGCATAAATCTCACATCTTGTTAGAAACTTTTTCTGGGGTTTTATAATTATATACATAATTTAATTGAATTCAATTTATACAGGTCAAACTGTTAATTACATTAGAGTGAAAATAGCCTCTTACTTCTTTCATCCAACAGTTGACAATTTGACGTTCGACATTTAACAGCATGAATTTGTGCTGAGAAACATATGTGGTCCTAAAATAGCCATATCTGAGCTTCCACTTTGGGCAAATATACTTTGATTAATTTTCCGGTTGAAAGCCCAGCTGTGGCTTTGATCTTTGGCCTGTAAGGAGATCTGTGAGTGATCTCTGTGATCAGTTGCGGAGCAGCCCTCTCATTTAGCCTGGAGCCTAACCTGCACTCTTCACCTTCACTCATCTGTCACCTTGGTAGAGTCTTGCTGAGAGTTGTCTCACTCACTGCCATCTTACACGCTCTTATCAGACCTCGGAAGAGACACTGAGAAGGCTGAGAGGTTTCTGCACAAATCTGTGTCATTTAATTTGTTTGCTCATTCATGATTTAAATGTCTTTCTTCTGAATGCTACATTCTTGCCTTTTGAAATGAATTTGGGTTCACAAGTAGAAGCATTTTACAGCTGTGCCATTGTCAAACCTGCTGTAGTCTTAAATGAAAGACAGGCTGTGGAGATCCTACAACTTGGCATGTTCACACTTGAAATGTTATTCTGACATTTATAGAGTGCTTTGAAAGGGAAAAATGACTGTGATAAAGACAATAGTCAGCAACTCTTCTGTCAGGTTGTTCCTCTGATTATTGGCTTTAATGGAGCGGTGTACAAAAATATATATTTATATACTGAATCATATCATTGCATATTATTGTCATTTCTGACACTTTCTTTAGCAAACTTGATCACAATCTTAGTGTATATATTTGGATATAGGTTCTCTGTAAAATTGTCAATGACAGTTTTTTGTCACTTCTGTTCTTAAAATACTTGATTTTGTCCTAAAATCATAATGAAGATAAAAGAATGAAACTTCTGAAAACATAAGCACACCACCTGTACTTATTTTTACACCACATGTCATTTTTATTTAATTGAAAAGCTTTACTTGAAAGTTGTTTGAAACTTTTCTTTAAGTTTTTCAAAACCACATGAAACCGACATGACCAACAAAGAGTACATTTTTAAGATCTTGTTGTGTGCAAATATTGAATTAAGATTTTTTTATCATTGGTGTTGGCTGTGTGAGTGTTTGATTAACTCTCTTTTCTTTATTGCCTGTGAAATTATAGATTATCATGATTTGTGATTATTTTCCCACTGCACTGTCCTGAGGAACTTTCTAATAACTGATTTTATTAATGGACTTTTATTTTTTTTAACATTATTAGCTTCCTTTCAGTCCAGGAGAATGATGTGTAAGAATCTGCTTACATCTGAATGTTAAATATTTGTAATACACTGGAAGAGTTTCTCTTGTTTAGCACTAGACTGTGGTGTAGGTTTCTGTGTTGAATCTGAAGGGCTTTGTTTTTCCTTTACATTTAGTATCATCTCTTAGTAGGGCTTGGTGAATCTATTCAGAAAACAAAGCATTGATTGGAAAAACCCAAATTCTCCTTTGGTTGTATTTCTTTTTCACCCTGTTGAAGGTTTTGGAGCTTTAATAAAAGCTCCGTTACAACTTTACCCTTTTTTAACAATTTATTATTTATTTATTTTTTCTTTACAGTTAATGCATTATTTTTTTGTTCACTATATAACAATTTATAATCAAGGCTTGTCGTTTCATTTGCTATTAAAATGGTGGGATGACATTTGTGCATTGTTTCTTTTCAGGCCTTTTTAAAACTCTACAATTGAGGTCGCTCTCTGTTAAGAGAATTTCAACTTAGATGGACTTTACACTAGTGTCGCTAACTTTTTTACTCAATTCTTATTTTAATTAATGTATATTACTTTTTTCTTATAATTTTTGAACAAGAATTAATTTACATGAGAAGACTTTCTAAAGCCCTTTTCACACTGCACGTCGGACGTTCACTTCTGTGTGAAAGCAAACACGTTTGATTCCGGCATTGATCCCGGGTCGGGGACCTAGTAACATTGCCGGGTTCAACCCGGGACGAGCGCTGTGTGAACAAAAGCCAGATCTAATTCCGTGTCGAAGTGATGACGCATGTTATCGTGCGACTCTTTTACCGGCTGTTTTGAAAGAATATCAACGTTCGCGACAAAAAAATATGTGCAAACTGTAATGAAGCAGAGATCAGTTAGTTCCTCACTTTCCGCGCTGACGCAGAGATCGTTTGCTTGCTTCAGTGAAAGTATAACGTGCCTAGCGTTCTCGACTCTTACATTACACGTCACGCGCTGATGTCACGGTATCACAACGGTAACTTCAAGGGTAGTGTGTGAAAGCACGCACATATCCCGGGTAATCACTGGCAGTGTGAAAGTGCAAAATCTAGTGATCCAGGAACAATTGCCAGAACACTTTACCCCTGTATTTGCTGGAATGGCAGTGTGAAAGTGTAACCTGTTCTCGTACTACTGGGCCTGTTGTCATTTATCTAAAGTTTTGTGACCTTAACCGTCCTGTTGTGTTGAAATCTAGAAACTGCTTTTTAACTGACTTGCATGCAATTCGCAAAGATACAAAAATTATAATAACAAAATAAAATAACAAAGAAAATTATTTAAAAACAGAAAACTTATTTTGTAGCTTGTCAGAGTCTAAAAATATAAAAATGTAGAAATTCTACCCTCTTATTATGTTAAAATAGTTGCATCTCATCTGTTATGGGTCAATGTGACTGAATATTTTTGTTCAAAATTAGCAGCGCAGTAGTAATTAAAAACATGATGTTTTTTCTACTTGAATATTTACACATTTAGAAATATTATGTATCATTATATGTATCTGGTGTAGTACTTTTTTCTGTCTGGGTCTCAAAATATTGTGAGGGTAAAGTGGGTTTCTTAGACTTTTTTTTTTCACTGCTGCAACAGACATGGAGACTTGAAAATATTGTAAGACCAGGCAGACAAAGGGATAAAAAAATATTATTAAAGGTAATAATTATAGGTACGTAGCACTTTCACCCTTCTTTATGGAACCTTATAACAAGGGTTCTGTTTAGCACTGAAAAGGATTTTGATATTGTTACAAGCTGAAGAAACCTTTTCTGGTACTGTTTAGAACAATTTTTTTGTGTGTAGAAACTAAGATCCAAAAACCTAATTCCATGTTTTATGTGAATTTATCTGGACTCTAGCTCCATTGTTCATGTGAGGCTTATTTATTGACTAACAACAATAAAGCAGAACTTTTCAAAGAAAATTTGCTCTATTTGATGTATTGCTGCCATCTTGAGGCATGGAATATAATTTTCATCTGCTCCATCCTTCTGGTGTTTTAAAGTAAATCAGGAAGTGTAGTCTAGTGAGTGGCATAATATACATTAATTAAAAGTAAATAAGTTGTTAAAATTAACATTTGAATTAATTATTAACAAATGCTTTCTTGGTTTTGAAATGCAACCATTGTAACTATTGTAAAAACTGTACAAAATGATAAATGCATCACTTTTGTTTTTTTCCCCTTTTTCATGAGCTGAACTCAAAGATCTAAGACTTTTTCTCTGTACACAAAAGACCTATTTCTCTCAAATATTGTTCACAAATCTGTCTAAATCTTTTTTAGTGAGCACTTCTCCTTTGCCGAGATAATTCATCCACCTCACAGGACATTCTAGTTGCCACTTTAAAATTGGCAGTTTTACTGTACTGGGGGTCCGAAAACCAGTGAGTATCTGGTGTGACCACCATTTGCCTCACGCAGTGCAACACATCTCCTTTGCGTACTTGATCAGGTTGTTGATTGTGGCCTGTGGAATGTTGGTCCACTTCTCTTCAATGGCAATGGTCACACCAGATAGTCACTGGTTTTCGGACCCCCCCGGACCTGCACATTGTAGAGTCTCCTTTTATTGTGGCCGGCCTAAGGCACACCTGTGCAATATTCATGCTGTTTCAGCATCTTGACATGCCACACTGGTGAGGTGGATGGATTATCTCGGCAAAGGAGAAGTTCTCACTAACACAGATTTAGACAGATTTGTGAACAACATTTGAGAGAAATAGACCTTTTGTGTCCATAGAAAAAGTCTTAGATCTTTGAGTCCAGCTCATGAAAAATGAGGGCAAAAACAAAAGTGTTGCGTTTATCATTTTGTATATGAAGATATCTTTTATTTATTTCAAAGCTAGCTTGTATGAATAAAATCTAAAAATAAAATCAATAGACAGATGATAAGTGTGTGTGTGTGTGTGTGTGTGTGTGTGTGTCTGTGTGCACATATATTTTTACACAGAGATAGACAGATAGATAGATAGATAGACAGATAGATAGATAATATGTAATAATAATTATAATATGTAATAATATTCATAATATAAATGCCTCTTAAAAAGCGTAGTAATCCTCCTTAGCCCCTCTCCACATTTTCAGTGGCATCTCCACCATTCACCTTTTAGAGATGTCCTACTGCAGAGCCTGTGAGCTCATCAAGCAACGTCGCCATGGTAACGGCTGCTGTTGCGGCTCAGAAATAAGATGGCTGGTGTTTTTCCCCATTCCTTTTTGTATGAATGAACCAGAGCAGCTTCGCCTTTCCCCCTCCCGTATAACTTCACTCTTTTTTCTTCACCCTCTCTCTCTAATCCAATCTCCCCTCCTCCAATCCGCAGCCAAGCAGATAGTTAGTGATTTCAGCTGATGAGCAGGCAGACAGCGATAGGACGGTGTGAGGAAGAGGTTATAGCACAAGGCCTCTCTCCTCAAATGTACTTGATCTGAACCTGCGGCTAGCCACCGTGTTTAGATTTATTCTCACGGTTTCTGATGCACTTGTGGAGTATTTTGTACATGTTTAGTGTTTTATTGAGAAAGCTATTTACATTGCATTGACACTAATACTAAATATTGAAAAGTATATATAAAATGAATGTCAAATCAGATACTAAAAATCAGATGTACTAAAAATATGAAATTATTATATAAGTTTAATAATGTATAATGGAACTGATGATCATTATGTGCTTATTCAAGAAAAATATTTAATGAGATACATACCTCAGCATTCAAACATTTGGGTTTAATAATAATAATAAAAAAATCTACCAGGAAATGAATACTTGTATCCAGCAAGATCAAAAAATGTAAAATAATGCCACTCTTTTGAACTTTCTTTCTTATCAGATCCTGTTTTTATTACAGCATCCATAGAAATATTAAGCAGCATAACTGTTTTTAACATTGACTGTAAGAAGAAATGTTTCTTATGCAGCAAATCAGCATTTTAAAGTGATTTCTGAAGCATCATGTGTCAACACAGGAATGAATTACATTAAAAAAATTGAAATCGATTATTTAAAATTTTAATAATATTTCACATTATTACTGTTTTTACTCTTTTTTTATATAAAAGCAATGCAGCCATGGTTCAAATTAGAGACATCTTTCAAAACATTAAACAATCTTAATGAAGGGTAGTGTAGGTAAACTAAATACATAAGCAATCTGACCAGAAATACTTGTCATGTTTGTCATTTGTTGTTAACTAATTGTCTTGTTGTGACTTGTTCCACATATTGTAACTGAGACTCACAGTAGCACTATTGTACCACTAGAGGGTATGTTAAGATTATTATTATTAAAGAATAAACAAAAGTGATCATCTGTCATTAGAAACATTAGCCATTATTACTTACTGAAATATGTGTGTCTGTATACTGTTCATAGGTTTTTCTTTGTATGCACGTTATATGCAAGTTTAGAAATTCCAAAATAGCTTCTTCCATTGTATGAGAATCATTGTATCAACTATTATGGTTTTTATTTTGACCTATATAAGGCCTGCAGCTTTTGCAGTTTCTCCATTTATTCATTGTTAGCAAAGAGCATGTTTTGGGTTTTTATGTTTTACTACTTCAAAACACATATGTAATTAATTTATTCAATTTATAAAGTTAACATAAGGGATAAGGTTTTTTTTTTGTTAGATAACTTAAGTTCCAAATGAAAGTAAATATGATGAAACTCAGGAAACATGGATTCTCCTGGTACATTTGTTTAAGATACAGAGTTTTGCTTCCTACTGTCTTCTCACTTTCTCTTCTTTCTACTGGAAAATGAGTTCCTCCAACTTTTAAAGCTGAGTCACAGAGGTCATGGTCACAGCATGTTGTGTCACGCCCCCTCTTGCTTGTTGTTAGCCTTTAGCCTCTGTAACGCCTTCTTGCTGGGAGTTTGTGTTGTGGTCACATTCACTCGCATTTTAATTGCAAAGGGGGTGGGAGCAACTTAAAGGGAATGCATTGCTGTTTTGTCATGCCTAGTTGGCCTCTAACCTCCTCCTCTTCATCTTGGTTTAAATCAACAAAAACTTAGTCTCCCAGACATGGTGCCCACTGCTATCGTGAGTCCTCTTCATTCAGGTACAATTATTATTGGAATCTTATTCAGATTTTTGAATTTTGTATGTCAGTATGCCAGCCACCATTAGACGACATGCTACATGTAGATTAATTATTTTTTGTTACAGTTTATTTTAAAGTGCTATAATTACACAAGTAAGTATTAAAGGGATACTCCACCCCAAAATGAAAATTTTGTCAATAAACACTTACCCCCATGTTGTTCCAAACCCATAAAAGCTTTGTTCGTCTCCGGAACACAATTTAAGATATTTTGGATGAAAACCGGGAGGCTTGAGACTGTCCCATAGACTTCCAAGTAAATAACACTGTCAAGGTCTAGAAAAGTATGAAATGTATTGACAGAATAGTCCATCTGGCATCAGTGTTTCAACCGTAACATTGACTACGTTTACATGCTGTTAAAATTCGGGTTATGGTCGGGTTAAGGTCACTATTTGGGTTTCTGAAACATTCGGGATAACCCGTTTACATGCGTGAGCAGAGAGAGTTACTCCTGTATACATGGAATGTGTAATCAGTCGCCAATATCCCGATGTAAACAGCGGCGCACGGTTAGCGTCTGGACGTAATACGCAATATGCGTCATTTCCGATTCTTCTTCCTGTATCCAAAGACTCAAAAGACCAAGATTCCTTGCGAATAGAACATGCGCAGAACACACATTTTGATGGGGATATGCCGAAACGCGTTTACAAGACCAAATATTAGTGGTTAGAAAAGGGGTACCCCAGGTATAATATCTCGGTTTTTAAAAACCGGGATATGAGCATATCCGGGTTTTTGCCAGTGTTTACATGTCCGTGCGCGACCGGGTTATTGCTAATATCCCGGTTTTGAACGGGTTATTGGCTGCATGTAAATGTAGTCATTATGAAGCAACAAGAATACTTTTTGTAATCGAAGAAAACAAAAAGAATGACTTTATTCAAAAATGTCTTTGTCAACAGTTTCCTCTGTGTCTCTCCACATTACTCAAACTGCTTACACCCTTCTGTGTTAGCTGCGCTACAAGGATGTGCTGTTTTCTTTCAAATCAAAGCTAAATACACATAGAAACTGTGCATCCTTGGACCTTGACAGTGTTTTTCTTAAATTAACTTGGCAGTCTATGGGACAGTATCAAGTAGGGTTGGGAACCGAGAACCAGTTCTGAACCGTGAGCAATTTCTAAGTTTCAGTTCCGGAAACAGTTCTGATACGACACGTGACCAAGCGCTGTGAGCAGCCTTGTGCCGTTGTTCTGATGATTCGGCGTTTCCCGTAAAGGATGTCACAAACCGAACAACAGAAATGCCGCCCTACCTCGAGAATAACTGAACACAGTGTTTCCAATGACACGCACTCCACAGACTCCTGAGCGCATCGTGCCTTTAACTGTCGAACACGACTGTATGCGCACTCGTGCCTTTGATAACTGTGCCTGTGCCTGACTGTACATATACCGGCAGCACGTAGCACCTGCCGCCACTAAATAACATTATATTTGTCCCATATTGTTATTAATAGAAATACTGACTTCAACTTGGACCACTAAATAAATAGACTGCTATTGTAATGTAAGTATGAGGGATAGATTATTTAGTGTACAGGTCATTTCAAAAGTCATAAACAAAGTGATAGAAAATATTTATTTTCATGCATTTTAAATGTGGAAATCACTCATTGCATCACAGCATCTCCTAACTGCATTATTATTTGTAAAATAGGAGCTTTATGGAGAGTGTATATACATGGTTAAAAGTATAACTGTTCATAGTTCATTAAATTAGGGAGATGAACAAGTGTCTTAGTCCTCAAGGGACTATTTGCAAAATGTTATTGATAGTCTAAAAAACATAAACTTTGAAGCACATGCTGATTGATGGACTAGCATTACACAACATTACTTACTACCTTCCAACAACACTACATTCAATGAAGGTAAAATAGTAATAAACATAATAATAGTTCACTTAAATGGACAGTATTGAGCATTGAGTAGTTGAGTATTGTGCATTCGTCCTTGCCACTATTTTTTTAATAGTTGTTTAATGATTTTAATAGAACCGGAATCTGAACAAGAACCATGAGGTGGAACCGCAACTGGAACTGGAACACTTTACTGAGTGTGTCATAACTTATTTATTATGTTCAGCAAGGCTATTTAGTCATTCAGCTCTCTCCATCTAGTCTGGACACTTAGCCCAACCATAAACAATTCTCACATCATTTGGTCCCCCTCATGCCAGTTATTCAGAATTTAAATTTTGGGGGCCCATCTTTAAATGAGGAGGCCATTCTATATTACATGTAGGCAGGGGAGATTCCCCCAGTGGCTATGCTACTGCCCCATCCTGTCTCAGATGTGTATAACATTTGTTCTTCTGTGAAAAAAAAGCAAAAAAACAAACAAATCCATCTTATTAAGTGGGTCGGTACCTCAAAGCTGAGGCTTCAAAAACCACACAAAATAAACACGATGATCCATACAACCCCAGATTAATCAGTTTCTTCTGAAATGAAAATATGTAAAAAAAATAAATAAAAAAAAAACCTGTTCCACTATAAACCATCACTTCCGACCAATGGACAATTGTTGTAAATGTTGGCACATCGTGAAGTGTGATGTAAGCGTGTTGTGAAACTTGATCGAAAAGTGGTATGGAAGGCATTTTCACAACATGCTATATATATATATATATTAGGACAGCACAATATTAGAAAAAACTCGATATAGCGATAATTATTATTTCTGTGATAGGTCTATATATTGTGAGATAAAAAAAAAACACCAGATGACTTGAAAAGCTCTATTTTTTTTAATGATTGGGGTGATTTTATAGGTGAGTAAATCAACATAGAAAAATAAACAAATTACAAACATAGATAAATATAATAGAACAAAGATATAAATTAAACCGTGCTTTATATTTTTCTTGTAAGTCTAACAGTATTCAGGTATACTGGTTGAATAATCAAATGTAAAATAACACTGCATAGTCTTCACCATATTAAATCGAGTAAATCTGTGTTAAAGCTATAAAAGGGATTTTTCTCTGACACAGAAAGTCTTAGGAACATTAAACTGCTGTAATACTATCCATTTTCTTTATCAATTGTTCACCTTCACCTAAGCCATTAGCAACTGTCGCGAATGGATTTCAGTGTTCAGATGCATCTGCATGGCTCTCGTCGTGTCTACACTGGATGGTAGACAGTGGTGTGATGCAACAAAATACAATAGAATCCATTATAATCAGTGATGCTGTGTACACTGGATGTAGCACGACACTACAAATCCCAGAGAGTAAATACCTCATTCTTTTTATGACGTAGTGACACAAAGTTCAAAGGATCTGCAATGATCGCTTTGTTGCGTCCACTTCCAGTGTAGACAGCATGGGTGACATCGCAAAAACGATGAGTATACTGAAAATCACACATCCTGCGACGTGCACATCGTGATATCGATACTGAAACGATATATCGAATCTTTGGGTTGACAGCGATTAGATTCGGTTCATGATTCATAAGTTTTCGATTCAATTCAAGAACGATTTTTGCTAATTTATAACGATTCAATTAGATTAAATTCAATTCACAATTTAATTTGATTAGATTTGATTATAACGATTCGATTCTATATTCTTTAAGTGCATTCACAGGATTATTTAAATGCTTCCCCTAAATACTTTAAATTCTTAGTCAGGAGGCTAATTATACGGCAGCATTTATTATTAGATAACCATAGGTTAGAGAAAAACAACAACAACAGTTTTGTCCATTGTTGGATGATAGTTTAAATGATGCTATGGCATGACATGGCATATGTAAAAATTTTAGATTTTAAAAAAGAGCTTTAAAATATAATGTATAGGTTAACATTTTGTCACACCAGGAGATTGATTATTTTAAATATCTCTGTGTTCACAAAAGAATGCAAGTTATATTTATCTCAGACAGTATGATATATTTTTTTGGTAGAGTATCCCTTTAATGTCTTTACTGTTGAGATAAATGTCTAAATATAAATAAATACACTTGCTGATGAAAGCAGTGGTTATGATTTTTTTATAATTTTCTTTATTCGGTCAGAAATGAAAATATTGTGTTTTAGCCTTGAATTTGCTTATAAAGTTAGCGTTAAATATGACAAATACTCTTGTAAAATTAGTGTAGAACTAAAGCAGGTCATGGGGAAGATGGAGAAGAAACACGTGTTTTCAATTACTTCTTTGATTTCCTTTATGAACGCTGATATTATTTCCCCTTTCCCCCATCTTTCTTTTCCATCCACACTAACTCACTCTCAGTCACACTCTGAAACATGCACGTTCACGTACAGCCTCTGCCGCGCGCTCACACACTCAATCGCTTGCTCTGCTGCTCTCCTGCCTCCCCCCTCACTCACACATACACTCACACACACACCCCTTTCATAAGGTGCTGGCAGCAGCAGTGTTAGCAGCAGCAGCAGCAGCGACGGCATCAGCATTGAAAGAGGAGGGAGCCTCAGAGACAAGATGTAGTCGCGTGAATTTGCATGTAGCCTTGCAGCCGTCATCCTCCTTCACTGTGGAATTACGGAACAAAAGAGCAGGACCTTTCTTCCGCATCTGCAGTTTCCATTTTTCCACCTTTCCCCTTGTCGCGGTTTTTCTGCCCTCCCCTCGTGAGTGGCGTCGTTTTCGACGGAGGCTAGTGGCAGAGCTGGAGAGGAGGGAGGCTGACATGGGCTTGTCTGCGGACTGAGATCACCAAACCTTCGAGGTCTCCTCAGAGGCCGTACTCTCCTTTATTCTTTTTTTCCCTTTCCCTGGCAGGCCTTTTGTTTTTCAGCGGACTTGTCCGAGGGGCTGCCGTGCTAAATTGGGCTATTGTTGGACAGGCAGGCCTTTCTCTCTCTCTCTCTCTCTCTCTCTCCCTCCCTCCCTCCCACTCTCCCTCCACAATACCCTTTCCTCCCTCCCTTCCTTCACCGCTCCATCCTTTCATCGCAGTGCACCTTGCTTAAACTCATATGTGTGTTGGTCGTTACGCATGCACTGTCCAGAATCGTCTTTGCGCTGCTTCTCGCTCCTCTTGCCCCATTCCCACCCACCATCCCCTTCTTCTCCCATCCCCGCAGTGCCTTGCAACGTAATGTGCCCTTCGTGGCATATGAATCCGGATGTTTGGCAGGGGGTCGGTGGGATTTGTTCCAGTCAAGGGTGATGCCTCAAAGGACAGCCCAGCCCAGTGCTCCCACGCCCACCTCCAGCCAGCCTGCACGTCACTGAGCACGCCCGCCTGCACCACCACGTGTCATCCCAATTTGCGTGCGTACGTGCACGTATGTGTGTATATGCGTACGCACGTGTGCATGTGCGAGAGCGCCCTTACCATGACTCTGGCCTGATACCTGGACTGGGGTGTCCCCTGCCAATGTGGGGGAGGGACTGAACCTCAGGTTACTCCCCACCCCCTCCCTCCCCTTCCCCCTCCCTCTCTCCCTCCTTACCCCCTCCACGGGTAACCTGTTGGCATGAAGAAGACCCGCAGCACCAACATCAGGCGGGCCTGGCCCAGCTCGGATCTACCGGAGCGGGCCTTGGAGCACATCCGCTCCCGCAGTGAGAAGGACTACCACCACCATAAGCACTTTCCACCGCCCCCTCCTCCGACCCACATCTCCCCTTCTCCGCGGGGCTACATGACACCAGGTGGGTCCCCCAGGACCTCTGTTTCACCTTGGACCAGAGGCTGTAGATCAGGGTTTCATAAATCTGTTCCTGAAGGACCACTGCAGAGTTTAGCTCAAACCCACCTCACTTGCCTGTAATTTTCTAGTGACTCTCAAGACCTTAACTAGCTTGCTTAGGTGTCCCTGACTTGGGTTGGATCTAAACTCTGCAGGGGCAGGGGCAGGGGCCATTCTGGACCAAATTTGAGAAACCCTACTGTAAATGTTTGCCTAGTGCATTAGCCTAGTACCGATCGTTCTCCATCATTGTTTAAATGGCCATGTGAGTCTGCTGCATTTGATGTGCTGATAGATAGGGGCTTCTGAATCATGCTGTAGTGGCGAAGCAGAAGATTAAATCAAGCATCAGGCATCCACCATTTTGGTCCCAGCAATGGTTTTACAGTATTAAATTTGTAGCATCATGAATAACCATTCTGGCAGCTGATTTTGCAGCTGTACATAGATTGTGAGATGGCCTTAGGTTTCATGGCTGCTTTTCTCCATTTTGGTTGTGAGTCCTCTGTTATTGTCCATAATATAGGCCTAGAGCTGGAGAGAGCTCAGTAGTGAAATGGAAAGGTGACACCACCTCAGTTTTTTTAACTGTTTTTTTCTTTTTTATCTGTGTTTGGGGTAAATAAAGTTTCCAGTCCTTTTAGTTTGGTGCAATGTATCTGCTTGCATGTTTGTACAGTTGTGTGTGTTTATGAGGTGTGACAAATTGGGTGCAAAGTTAGAACATAGACTGGTGAGAAAAGGAAAAAATCTGTAATTTCTTTCAGTTTTAAGCATATCAGGTAACACTCACAAATAGGATACATTTTGCTGTACACTTTGCTGGCACAGTTCCATGTTTTGTTGTAAGAATTATTCGATTTCTTTAATAAAATATAATCCCACCCTCAAGGCTCTATCCAACAATAAAATAATTGATGTAACAATTTTGCATCTGTCAAATTGATAATCAGTTTATTGTATTAAATCTTGTTTTTTAACTAAGGCAAACCTCTTTCTACAACATAGCTTAAAGGCAAGTCACCTACAAATTACCTACAAAATTAAGTAAATTGTATTCATAGCATCCGTAAAATTAGAGAATTTAACCCTTTTACCTAGATTATCATGAAAATTGATGATCAAACAAATATTTTCTCTCTGAGTATTGGGAAATGAAGTTAATCAGTAACATTTTAGCCTAAATCAGCTAACCTTTACTGAGTGGAACCTTAATTTAAGGCAAAATCTGTGCACTTATTACCCATTCTGCCATAGTGATTTGATAAATGTCATTTGTATTTTAAGTTTAATTTAATGTTCATTGCTAATCACACAAATCAAAGATTTAAACTGCTTTTTGTCCATTTTTTTCTTCTCTCTCTTTTTTTTTTTAAACAAAATAAACTAGTAATTTTTTTTTTTATGTTAAAGCTTTAGTCGGTAACTTTTGACGCTCTAGCGGTTAATAAACAGAACTGCTTGCGTCTTGCGGAAGAACATCGTAGCCGGAACTACTTCTCTTTGTTTATGTCTATGAAGAATAACAAAGGTACTGGGTTACTCCTCTGCGATACCCGCGAAGCAATCTAAAATAGTCAGAATATAAACACTTATTATAGGTGCACCCTAGTGATTCAGGACAAGCTAAAAATGCATTCATGGTGTACTCGCTTATTATATACATTTTTCTACATTTTGAATACAAACAAAGTAACGGACCACAGCTCTGATTGGTTGTTTTCTTACCGGGAGCGGTCCGTAACTGCAAATGGCAATAGGAACACTGGGAGGAGCCAGAGGAGCTTGATTTTTTCACAGATTATCTGTCTCATATTCTACTGTCAGGACATAATGACAGGTTTAACAAATATGTAAAAAATATATTTTTATAAAAGTTAACTATTGCAGCTTTAAAGGCTGACAATCATAATCATTTTGTGAAGTTGAAGTACCTTCTTTCATTGAACATATGCTAAAAAGGTGGATGTCCCCAAGCATTAGACCCTATTTTTTAACCCATGGAAAGTGCCACAAAATAGGCTAGAGTTCACCATATGAGGTTTAAATTGTCTGTACTCCAAGCCAGATAAAAAATGAACTTGAATTATCACTTTTTTTCAGGTCTCACTTTTTAAAGTGCCAATAGTTTTTCAGCTTTTACAGCTAAGTGTTTTAGAAGCTGACGTTTTGCTTCGCGACAAACTTCAACTAGAAAAAAATGCCGATCTCGCTTGTGTATTACTCGACATGTGAGTTGTTTTGATTTGTATCTTTACAGAAAACGTATGCTATTATAACGATCAGCAAGATTAGTATTATGGGGCGCCAAACACCTGGCATCGCGTCTCTAGACCCGCACGAGTACGCATCCATAGTCTAATCGCATCTTTGCATTCACTTTGTATGTAATCTACTCGTGCAAAATGTTGAACTCACGTTAAATCCATGATTTATGTTTCCGTTTGATTTTATGGCCATCAGCGCTTGGGTAAAAGACAACAAATCCCATCATTCCACGCTCCTTCTTAGCGTCATCAAACCACGCGATTGTTATTGTTTTGATAGTGCGCCATCTAGTAGCAGGTCCTACAACTTGTACCTTTAATGTGAAACGCTCAGTGAATGGTTATAAAAGTGTTTTTTTTTTTCCTTCTGAAACATATGAACTTGAATTTAGCAGTCTTTTATTACACAGGTTATTGTACTTATTGCGGTAGTTTGGAAGTTGTTCTGTGAGTGAAACTAATAGTTTAATGCAACCAATAGCAAAAGCAAACATTAGATAAAATAAACTGTCTGAAGTAACCAAACAATTGTAGGTATTTTTTACAAGACATTAAGGTCTTTTTTTGCTGCTACAATGCTATACCAGGTAAGCTATCAAGCATGTTTACTACATGAGAAAAGCCATACGTGTGGAGCTGAACATCTGATGCAAACATGAAAATTTATTCGTTTATAAACCATGGACAGTTTTGAGGTGATTATGGACAGGAGGTGATTGTGGACAGTTTTGAAGTCATTATTAATAATCTGCCCCTGTATCCATGAATTGTGTCAAACAAAACACTAATAATAGGTACTTTCTGGAGTTTTGCAACAAAAATGTAGGTAGAGATGTTGTTCCATTGAGCCTATTTTGGAATTTTAAATCCTTATTTGCTAAAAACCTACCCTCTGTCATAGCTGTTAAATCTCATTAATGGTGCTAACACAGCTACAGTAGCATGTCATATTTAGTATATACTAAATATATGTATTCGTTATCGACTTCAGATGACTTAATTGGAGCACAAGAGACTTTGTAATAAAGCTCTGTAACTGCAGCATAAATCAGTGCAGCAAAAACTCCTTTGTTTCCTTACATCCTTTTCAGGATGGCGTCATTTTAACAACAAGTTTACTGTGTGGTCACCTACAGTAGGTGTCAAGATTTTCCTTAAAGTTATGCTACCTTTACCTGCTAGCACAGGTTAATCGCAGTACACACCTATCCTTGACTAACCTCTGGAGCCTAATGATATTATAAGTGAAGCCAGCTGTTTTTCAGGTTTCTTTGATAAATGGGAAAAGTTATTTGAAAAACATTTTTTTGTAAGAGTGAATGGATAAATGGGTGTTACATAGCAAATTTGAACCACACTAAATACAAGTTTACTAAATCAATGCCCAAGTAACTATTTGGCTGTTGACCAATGTGATGTAAGCAGAAGAGGAAAATAATTTAAATGTTACTTCATTTTGATAAATTATGTGACCCTTGCCCACAAAACCTGTCTTTAATTGCTGGGTTATATTTTTAGCAAAATAAAAAAAATGTATGGGTCAAAATTCTTGATTTTTCTTTTATGCCAAAAATCATTAGAATATTAAGTAAAGATCATGTTCCATGAAGATATTTCATAAATTTCATAGCATAAACATATCAAAATCGAATTTTTATTTAGTAATATACATTGCTAAGAACTTCATTTGGACAACTTTTAAGATGATTTTCACACTGTTTTTTTTTTTTTTTTTTTCACCCTTATATTCAACATTTTCAAATCGTTGTATCTTTGGCCAAATATTACCCTATTCTAACAAACCATACATCATCAGATGATAAGTATAGTATTAGTATAAATGAGTAAATGAATCTCAGTTTCGAGAAATTGACCCTTATGACTGGTTTTGTGGTCCAGGGTCACATATTACAACCCAATAGCATTTTCCTGTTTTGAATAACTTGTTCCTATAATTCAGTGTGTAGTAAGAAAATAAATAGTATCAGTTGATTTCATGTTGATTAAGGGTATCATCTTGCTTGCCTGTTTTGGGTGTAATTTTAGTGGCACAAAGTAACTACACATACTTGCACGTACGCACCGGCCCAGCTGTGACAGAGTCCCCAATTTAGGTGTGGGAGAGAAACGAGGCCATGCTGGTGCAGTAATAGCCCGGCCTCTGTAGTAATGTGCGTAGAGGAGAAAGAGAGAAATAGAAGAGGCTGTGCTCAAATAAATATCTGGTCTCCGCCTACAGTCAGCGGATAGATTTGTAGAAATCATCCAGCCACTATGAGAAACTCAGTTAAGCCTTTGGGATCTTTAGCATTAAAAATGACACGCATATGCATGTGTGAAAGATGTTTGTGCCTTGCACAAGTCCTCATAAAGTGCCTCTAGCTTTCCCTGTTTTCATAAACACACACACCTATTTTAATATAGACCATCTCATTATATCCTCACAACACAGATTCACTCGGCCGTTCTATTTTTTCTCTCTTTCTCTGTTCTACATGTTCTATTACTCGTTGCACCAGGCTAAAAATATCCACCCCAGTTCTGGACATCCCAGATGCTGACATCACTAGTGGGACTGTATGCAGGATTTGCATGAGATGATTGAGAAGAGAATGAGAGCATGAGCAAGGGAGGGATGAACGAATGGCAAGCAATCAGGCCACAGAAGTAGGACTGCAAGCTGACATACAGCATGAAGTGAAGATTCTGCATTGACCCCCATTTAAAGCAGTGTTCGTTTACAGTCTGTCCTAAATAGCGATATTTGACCTTTCCATTGAGTAGTAAAGAACGCTGGTTTCCATTTTGCATCAGGCCTGAAGGTTATAACAAATCCTTATAGTATCATGGAGGGCTGCGCTTATGGTATGATGGTATCTTCATTACCTCTGTATTCAGTTAATGTGCCTGTAGTAGTGTTGGCTACAGAGTACACGACTGTGTTTCTTGTCTTCAGATGGAAGTAGGTCAGCAGAGAGTCTGGGCCTAGTCTGAGGGGACCATCCTATGCACTCAGCTCTACCCCCTTTTTCTATTTTCAGTTATAGCTTGGACCACTATGCTGTTAAGAGTCAGGACCTACTGGACTTGAGAAATTAAAAGATTATATTACTTATAGTTTGAAGTTTAGTATAATAGAGCTATGTGTTCCTTTTGCTGTAGATTGATTCGCTGGGTCTCTAGAAGAGGAAACTCTTGTTGAGTGATGTAAGGCCCAAAGGATACTTCAGGTGACATAATCTTTGTTCTCAGGAGTGTCCGCGGATGTCTTCGCAAACTCTTCATGTGCAGCCCAATTTTTATGTATGCTTTTACAACAGCACAGGCACCAGGTGAAAGTTAAGACAGAAAGTTCACTGTACACATGGCAAACTTTTCCTCCGCACTCATACGTGGTGAAGTATATATTTAGTATATATACTGTGCAGTTATGACTGGATGAGATTAAGTTGAACTTGGAATGAGAAGCATAGCTGGGCCTAGGGGTTGGCAGTATACCGGTAGACATGATTTACCACTAAAAATTTGTCAAGTGGTAGAGATTTTCAACTTTCGTCTCTTCATTTCGATTGTCGAATGGTGGTTACATGCTATAACACACCAAAAATTGTCATTTACATGCGTTTTTAAGCATTGCGGTTAAAAACAAGTTGTTGAAATGCAATCCAATCAGCAGTGAAATAACTAATTTCACTATATATGCATGCTGTCTGAGAGACCACCTGACAGAGGTGCGTGCACTTGAAGATGGTACTCATAGAGCACAGGTGTTTTGAACTGAGTAAAAATACCAGTATTTGCAAGTATCCTTGTTAACACAGTAATTTAGGTCTTGACTGAAAGCAAACAGCTGATAAAAAAAACTCACACCTAGTAGTATACTGCATCTGGGCAGCTCTTAATATTCCTGCTGTCTGTCATTCGTTTTAATCAAACAACAAAAAAAGAAAATCTCACTGCTCTTGACTAAATCACTGTTGTAACTTTTTTTTTTTTAAATAATATGTATTTAATTTGCACAGTGAAGAATATGCAGTGTTTTTATACATTTGATTACATTAGTTTATACAGTGTACAGGAGCATCAATTAGAATGTGGTGGGAAAGTTCATTTATTTCAGTAATTCAACTCAAATTGTGAAACTTGTGTATTAAATAAATTCAATGCACACAGCCTGTACTTTTGAGTCTTTTGTTCTTTTAATTGTGATGTAATTGTAAATTTTGTCATGCACACCAACACCATGGTCATTTAACCAAGTTTTGGTGCTTTTGGCAGTATGGGCAGATGTCAAATTCTGCTGTAAAATGAAATAATCATCTACAAAAAGCTGGTCAGCGGAATTCTTGAATCGATTTTGCTTGACAATCCTCATAAGGCTGTGGTTCTCTCGGTTGGTTGTGCATCTTTTTTTTCCACACTTTTTCGTCCACTCAACTTTCTGTTAGCATGCTTGGATACAACACTCTGTTCATTGCTTCTTTGGCAATGAGTGTTTGTGGCTTACCCTCCTTGTGTGACAACTGTCAGATCATCGGTTTTTCCCATGATTGTGTAGCCTAGTGAACCAAACTCAGAGACCATTTTGAAGGCTCAGGAAACCTTTGCAGTTGTTTTGAGTCGATTATCTGATTGGCATGTCACCATATTCTAATTTGTTGAGATCGTGAATTGGTGGGTTTTTGTTAAATGTGAGCCAAAATCATCACAATTAAAAGAACCAAAGACTGAAACTACTTCAGTCTGTGGGCATTGAATTAATTTAATACACGAGTTTCACAATTTGAGTTGAATTACTGAAATAAATGAACTTTTTCTATGTATGTAGCATTTCTTATTTATTGTAGTTTTTTGTTCTGTTGCTTGAAATTTAGTTTCTTATTCTTAATCGCTGACTGTTTATTTGTCTTGAGTGAGCCTTTTTTGTTTTTATTTAGGCTAATATTAGTTTTTTTTGTGATATTGACACTGGTTACAATAATTGTGAAATTTCTATGGTATCAAAAAGACCTTTTTTAAAGCAAAAATAACTATATAATGATAATTCTAATTTTGGTCATATCACCGACCCCTACCCGGGCCTTCAGATTTGTCCAGTTTCATCAAACTATACCTTAGATACAATGAGGTCCAAAAATCTGAGAACTTATTAGAAATTTGGTTTATTTAAAGTTTAGCTTAAATAAGTTTTCAGATTATGAAAAAAAATCTAAGTTGTTTTTCAAACTTCTTTGCTACTACATATGCATTTGGCTGTTTTAATGTTATTACTAATAATAGAAACATTGTCACACTATAACAATTTAACTGTTCTGTCTTATATTTTATTACAAAGAACTGTTAAACCGAGACAGTAAATCACTGAAGATGAAGAAGGGAATCTCTGTGAGCTCTGGTGCTGGCATTCTCATCGCTGTCAAAATAAAAGCCTTGCATGTTGTAAAAAAAAGAACAAGAAAAAAAAAGTATTGGTCAATGCTGATGATTTTAAAAATGATTTATCAGTTTTGTCAATATACTGATTTACACGTGAATTATCAATTGATTGCAGTGCAAAACTTTTTGCAGCCATGTTTTATTCCAGCAAACTCAAACCCTGACTGCTCACTCATGTGTAGTTACGTTCACGAAGATTGAAGTTTACTTTTATGGCCTGACTCAAATATATCCTGGAGGGCATTTACACTTGGTCTTTGCATGATCTGATGCTTTACGATTTCTCTTTTCATCTTGCCCTGGTTTAATTTGGAATTTCAGTGCCACAGAATCTGCCTCAGAGACCAATATCTCAGAAAATTGGGATTGTAGTTTGCTTTTTTGTGGTTATATGATGGGGGATTTTTTTTATAGAGAGCTCAAATCTTTTTAGTTTTGTTTAGGGTATATTTATTTTGCCATAAAAGTGAAGGTGGGTAACTTTTAAGCAGCTGTATTAGATAAAAAACATACTCTTGTCAAATTTTTTTCACTCATTGTTGTTACAACATTTTAAACAGTAACTTTAATCTGAAACGTTTAGAGATAATGTCCACAATGATGTTTCCATTGTCTAGTTCTTTCTCAGTATCAGATGATCTGTGGATAAATTTGGGTTGTTCAGGGAGCTGGTTTGAACTCAGTTTTGGCACAAGCTAGCCAGACCAGTCAATACCATAACGTAGACTGCCATTGATTTCAATTCATGGTGACCTTGACTGCTAAACTTAATATTTTGGTCCAAAATTTCACATTCAATAGCATGTTTTATTGAAGACACATAAACCAATGTTCCACAGCTAGAATGTCTCTTTTATAAAGTTCATACGGTGGCTGTGGCATATGACGCAGATTTGCAGGATGAAAGTATGTCAGTGCAGTGGAGTAGTGGCCAGCAGTCTGTATACGCTCATCTGAGGCAGTGCTAGGCTACGCTAGCCGCAGCCACGCATTTACCCTGCTGCCTAGCGTACACAGTGCTTTGCATCATCAGACTTAATTCATTGGTGTAATGCTGAATAAAAGTATTTCACTTGTTTTACCAGATAAAGCCAAGACCCTAAAAAGTTTAGAAATAATCAAAGGGATGCAGAATGTAGAGGGGCTCTGGGGATATATTTCTTTGGACAAATGCTACTGCACTAACAACATACTGCAAGCTCTTATTAGTGAATGCTCAGCATTTTTTTAAAAGCTGGAAAGGACACTCATTGTAGTGGTATATTGAAAATCATGTGCAAAGCAGCATGTGGCTGGTGTAGTATATTTCCAGAACATACTTTGCACACATGCTTACATATTGAACTCCTTTAAAATGCATCATGGTTTTACAGAAAGCGGGTCTGATATTCTGCTAAGTAAACTGTAAAAATATTATAATTCATATAATTTTATATAATTTTTTTTTTTTACTGACAACCCCCCCCCCAGTAAAACCATATGAGAAACTTTTGCAAGTAAAAACTGAATTACTTTATAAAATAAAATGAAATAAATAAAAAGACTTTCACAGAAGTCCCTGCAAGACACATCAGATATGACTAAATTTTATAAAAGCAATTTTGTATCGTCTCATTTGTCTTATTATTATTGTATATTAGAGACATTTATGTTGTTTAGTTAATGTTTACTGCATTATTTTAGTGTCTCATGTTACTCTGATGGCATTTTGTCTTTGTGTGTATGATCCTGCATGGTGTCTACACATGAGTGTTGGCCATGTTTCATGGACAGCCAAATTATGATATGGTTGTTCAAGTAAAATGTTTTGTAAATGTTATTACTTGATGGAATATATGGTTGTAGGTTCTAAAAAATACAGGCACTAATATGCTATCCTGTAATAACTGAAACATTGCCAACATTGTTTTATGGTGAATTTCTGTCAGTATCTGGCTTTTTAAATGTTTTTTTTTTTTAAACAAACTTGGAGTTTTGCAAAACTGAATGAATTACTAATTGAGAGCTCAATATTCCCATCTGTTTGTAACAAAGCTTGGCCTAGGACCCTAATAAAGACTGGTCTAAATTAAAAGAGAAAGGCTAAATGGATTATTTACAAAATGAGGCTGAGAAAATGATTGGTGGAACATTATACTACTTCTTTTCTCACTAAAACGATATTGGTTTAGCTAACACGTTTCCTGCTTTGCTTTTGACTGCCAGCTCAAAGTCTGTATGTCACATGGGTTAAGCCACTCAGATGTCCTAAATATGAATTTAAAGTAATAAGTTATATAGCTATTTAGGATGATTATGATCAACTCACATATGTTCACACTCACACATGTTCTGGCTGTTCCTCCCCACCCAGAGAGGTGTGTGTAGGATGAGTACTTTTAAAGCAGTTATCTTCACCCACACTTTTCAAACAAGCTGTGAATATACTGCTGATGTAACCAAGATGTTTTCATCCTCACTGAGGACTGCGTTTTACAGGCATTTGTGATGCACTCTGACGTGGCTACACGTAAACAAGGCTTAAGTCTGTCCAACAACCTGTTTTAGTCAGTCTGCTGACCTTAATCCATTACCTACCCATCAGAAAGAGAGAGAGTGTGTGGATGTGTGTCTTATGGGTGGAGTTGAACTAGTTTGAAGCTGCTGGGCTGCCATATGGGACGTGATATAATTCGTGGGTGCGCTTAATGTGTGGGAGAGGGTGACTGTGATACTATATAGATAGATGTATAGGGATATATGGCCAGTATTTTATTTTGTAGTATATGAACCCATATATGTTAATGTGGATCTCTATCGACAAGTAAACTGTTGGTGTTAAGGGGATAGTTTACCCAAAAATGAATTGTGTCATCATTTACTCACCCGCATGTTGTTCCAAATTGGCATGAATTTCTTGAATTTATTTTAAAGTGAAGATATTTTAAAGAAAGTTGGTAGCCAGACCACACTTTTTTCACACTAGGGTTGTGCCGATAGACGATAGTATCATGTATTGACGATAGTCAGAGATATCACTTGTGGCTAATGTCTGTTAAGATATCAAGATTGTTATTATTACTATTATCAGGGTTGTAATATTATCTAATTAATATTAGGGCTTATTTATTCCTTAATATTTCCTTTTACGTGTTTTTATAATGTTGCACGTTATAACCAATCACACACGATTTGATTGAGCTTATGAATACAGTGGCCAATCAGAGGCGTTCAGATGAGCCATCGCTAAAACTCCAGAGTTTTGTTGTTCAGCGCTCGCTGAATGAATTCTGCTCTCTTGCTAATTTTCTCATCATAAACAACAAACTGCAGATTTATGTGTGATGTAAGTATAAGATATTTATTCATCACGGTGTAGACAGCTTGTTTTTTAAGGTACATAAACATTAGATGGACTGAAGTCAGTGATGATGTTTTTTGCTCGTTTTCTGTAGCTGAAAATGCAAGCATTAGAATTAGTAACTTACAATGCTGTTATTAAATCATCAAGTTACAAATTAGGAAACTAAGTTATGAAATAAATTGGCATGATGATATCATGTTTCGTCAATCTCACAAGATAATGCTTGGACGAGATGATAATTGAGCATATCGCCCAGAACTATTTTATACTTTGGAAGTCAATGACTACATGCAACTGATTGGTGCAGAATTCTGTAAAATATCTTTTGTGTTCAACAGAAGAAAGAAATTCATGCAGGTTTGGACAAATTTGGCTGAAAGATTTTGTTTTGCACTTGGCTTTTGATCTGTGCCTCAACTATTACAGCCCTTCTCCGAGTGAACAGCACCATAGCACAAGTGGAAAGCATGGCCTATACAATAGGGCTCCAAGGGTAGTGCTGGCCACATTTGGTGTGTACAAGCAAACACTTTTTTTCTGGTTTGTTGTCATGGAGACGGATCTTTTGTGTCCTCCCTGACAAAAAATGAGGTCACCTCTCGTTCAGTGGGCAGCTGTGAGGATTTAGGTAAAGGCTCTCTCTCGCTTTCTTTCTTTGTTTCTTGGTACTTGTTTTAGAGGTAGAGCTAACAAAGCACAAGATGTACCTGAGTTGAGCAACGATCTGATTACAGAATTGTGATGAATTATTCCATTGTTCAGATCAACAGAACATTGTTAGTTGTTAAAAGTTGAATCTGTTTGTAGATTTATCCATTTCTGTATAGACACGTCTCGTCTTCAAGGGAAGCTTGAGGTTTTCTATCAAGGAAAACAAGAGGACTTTTAATGAGCAACTTTTAGTGAACGACTTTTAGTAACGTTTTTGTGTGTGTGTAAATATATATATATATATATATATATATGTACCTGAATATATATATGAATTAAAAATGATCATAAAAAAATCAAGTCTTAAAAAGGCCACGAACATATGTTTTACATATCAAATAGTTAACAAATCTGTGCTCCACTGAACCATATTCACTCACTCCCACTCATTGTTTACATCATAGATCACCAAGGAGATTAGTCAGGTGACCAAGCCTCCATCTTCTCTCAGTGTTGGTGTAGCACCCATGAATTGATTGAGCATATTCAGGTGCCAGTTAGTCTAGAAAATTGGCCTTGATTTCTCACATTGGATCAAATGATACAGTAATTCAGGAAGATCAATTTTCAGATGGAAAAATATTCGAATAAGCATTTGTTAAATATTTAAAACACGTTGAATATTCAAAACAGAGTGACAGCCTTAAATGAATGAAAGATAGGAGATTTAATTAATAAATTAATTTAGCTGAGAAGAAAATATTTTGCTTCTGTCCTTTTCTTTCCATTTGATTTTGGACATTTTGGATTCCTGCCTCCATCTAGTGTTGCTTCAGTCAAACTTCTACCTGAGTTTCATAAGGCTATGATGGTGAATCTAAGGTTAGGTTTGCATCTTCTTCCCCCATTGTTGGAAAGCACACTGGCCTGCATAGTTAATCATAATTAATATCACAATTTCTATCAGTAGAATCATATTTTAACTTGAATATTTAAATATTTTAAATGTGAATATTTTATTTTTATAGGCCATCCATAGTGAGGAACCGAATGGTTGACTAGTGTACCAGTCGTTCAACCGTGCCTTACAAAGTGGACTTCACAGGTTATTCAGACATTTTAAGTGAGGTTCCAGATTTCTAGATTTTCCCAAGACATTTTATCTTTGAAGGGCACTGCAAATGGCATGGGGAATACATTCACATCAGTAAATCATTTTGCAGGAATTGGAGAGGGAAATTTACCAAAAATTAGTTAATCACCTTGATTCACCTGCATTTAGGTTTTATGTTTAACAAATGATCCTAGTTTAAATCCACATTACACTAACTATCATGAATAGTTTTGTTTAGTGCCATCTGGTGAGTTATTAAAGACATATTTCAGTAAAGCCAGCATCTCTGCACTGTTTTCTATTTTCGTTGATTATTATATTAGCAGCAAGCCTTGGACAACATAGTTAAACAATTTTAGAATATGATACAATGATTGTTATAACACAGTAAATTATCTCTCATCTCTTGATCTCACTCTCTCTCATTCTTCCTCTCTTGGTCTCTTTTTTCTTCCTTTTTTTTGCCCAGTGGGATGACGTCACCTCAGATGTGCTTGAAGCCATACAAGACAAGTTGTACAAAGACTAGAGTGCTTAATTTGAGACCATTTGAACCCCCCCCCCTTTAGTTTAAATTGTTTGCAGTCCCTAAGTCCCCACTGTTAAAGGTCTACACATGCAAATACTAATAGTGTGCATTTTGTTTTATATCTGGGTTCTCTATCAGTTCTAATTATAGTATCATCCTGGTAAAATGATGTTAAATATGTTTTTTAGCTGTTTAAACAGCCTTGGAGTCTCTCTGACACCAAACAGAACAGAAGAATACATTTCTTTCTAATTTTTTCTAATTTAAATTTAAGTGTACAATTCTATGCAAAGTAAGCTGTTTGTTTGTGCTATTCATATTCCTGTTTGTGATCATAGGTGTCTGTTTACCTTGACCAGCCACAGATGGAATCACCTAACTTCAGTATTTTGTGCTCTGAAATTCAGTGTTTCCAGATATGGAAATATCCAAGTATTGTACCAGAAGCTCAAAAGTATCGTATTTGGAAGAAAATGATCATATACAAGTCGAATGTACAGAATACAGCGATTTATGAAATGACCTGCAAATATCATAATAGATAAATAACTAGGCGTACCTTAGTAGGAAGGTCTAAACTGGACCTCTGAGTCGCTGTCATTGGAAGCCTGCGTGTTGCCAGATGTTGAGGGGGTCCTTTTGCGGTACAGATTTGATGTCACCATGGACCTCAATACTGCTCGTCAGCTTAAAAACTGGGCACCGTCCTGCATTCTTAATGCAATCTGACGTGTTCATGATCAGTGAGTATAAAAAGCCCTACGATTATAACCACCATCATTTGAAGTATCATAAAATTCTGAAATTATCGTACATCAGAGGTTTTTTTTTTTATTATTGATTGTACATTGTACAGAGGTCAAAATTATTGTACAAATACAATAAGTATTATACATCTGGCAACACTGAGATTGAGAATTTAAAGAGATTACAGGTGGAAAAAACTTTTTTTTTTGTTCTACACTCTTATTAAATTAAAAATAAATGTATCCATTTAACAGATGCTTTTATCCAAAATGACTTACAGTGCATTCAGGCTAACAGTTTTTACCTAACGTGTTCCCTGGGAATCAAACCTACAACCTTGCACAGCTAACTCAATGCTCTACCACTTGAGCCACAGGAACACTAATATTAATAGGCGGAAGAATAATAACCTTGCATTTTATATCTGTAAGATTTTTAAAATGGTTTAAAATAAGTACTTTATTTATTTAATAAAAAAACAGAGTAAAAACAGTAATATTCTGAAATAATATTATAATTAAAATAACATTTTTTTTTTTTCGACAAACCTAAGTTTACTTCAGTCTTCAGGTTCACAAGGCTCTTCAGAAATCATTCTCATATGTTGAGTGAGCACTCAACATTTCTTATCATTTTTTAAAATGATAAATAGAAAGTTTAATGCATTCATGCTTAATAAAAGCATTCATTTCACACCTGTTCCCAAACATATTATTTGTTTATATAAAAAAATCTATATTATCTACTCCATGTTTATATACTACTCCACAGAGTAAGCGATGAGGTGTGTGTATATAAAAGCTGTTATTTACCTAAAGGGCCTTATGTTTGAGCAGGTTTTGCTTAGTCTTGCAGCCAACATGCTCTCCTCAATTTTTCATTAACAAGATTGAGTGTGAAGCACAAGAGCAGGAATGGAGACAGGAAAAACTGAATAGTGGGTGCTGGAGAGAGAGAGAAATCCTGGCGTATCTCACACATCTGAGGAACAAGAGAGAGCAACTGGGATGCGTTGCCATAACAACAAATTCAGCAGGCCACCTACTAGCTTGTGTGTGTGTGTGTGTGAGACGAAGGAGAGGGTAGAGCAAGCAGATATGCGTGTGTGTGTGTGTGTGTGTGTGCCAGTGAGCAGTGCTGGAGGAGAGTAAAAAAAAAGGTGTGCATGAAGCTTGCTTGTGATTGGTCACACCTCTCCTGTCTTTGTGTGGAGTGGAGCATGTTGGGTAAGTGTCCATTCGCCAGAGCTGCCTTTTCTGATGGCTGCAGCACAGAAGCAGAGGGAGGGGTCTCTGTGCACCTCCCTCCATCCTGCTCTCGCTTTCTTTCTCTCTCACATCCACACACCCACTATCTTCCCCCTACTGAAGTAAAAACAATAAAATTCAGAGAGGCCAACTGGATTTAGCTCTAGCATGCTGATACCTCACAAAAACAACGCTAGGCTAGCAGCCTCCCCATCAGTCACTAATGCTCCGTAAGTCATTTTGGGGTTACGAGCAGCACGTTGCTGTCTGTACAGACTCTACTTGAACAGTGAGACACACAAGCTGGGATTTGAGTGATGGTCTTTTGCCTGCTGTACATGCACACACACACACACACACACACACACACACACCAGGAGAGCAGCAGATCTGTGTGGATGATGTCATCCTATCTGCATCCTGCAGTGTTAGCAGCGTAGCTTCAGACCCTTTGTTGCCCTTTACGCTATACTCGGACCAGTTTTATGTTTTTTTTAGCATGCTGAGCTAATAAGTGAAGCATAGCATAATATTTAAAGGTAAAAGGAGTCGGTCAGGCTTATCTCAGAGTAAAAAATATGTTTTTCTGGAGATATTTTGTGGTTTCTTTCAATACAGATCTATGGATGCTGGTTTTAAAGTGTTTTTGTTCAAGATCAGTCTTTCTGTTGCTGTTCATAAGTTAAATCTCTTCAAGCTATAAGTGTATCATTTATGATTGTTTCATTAACAGTGGTAAAGAATTATACATTGTAATTCTCATCTCATGCCCCAATTAGAGTTCATTTCAGTATGAATAACTGTATAAATGATCCATAACAATATTCATCCCCGGTTTGGATAATGCTGACTCAGTTCTCACTATCAAACTGTTTGTAACCTTTACACAGGGAATACATGGAGTTTGTAAGCATATATGTGCTTGTTCTGTCATATTTCATTTGCAGTTTACTAACAAAATGAAGGCATTTGATGCCAGTCTAAATTTGATTTGCTCTAATTTGTTGAGCTTCTAGTAAACTCAATATGCATGGGTGTTTTTTGGGGATCAATATTGATTTATGGCCTGGGGTCTTCTGCCTACACAGGCTGAGGGGCTTATTGCTGAGTCGTCAGTATAAGGTCACATTTGACAACACGCAATCAAACACCTTGGATAACCTTCACGCCACTGTTGTGACCATATAGCATCTTGAAAATGCCTTAAACTCCTTTCTCCACTCTCCATCTTCATTGGTTCCAGGTTAAAACTGTTGGAGATATCAGTATCTTATGTGGTTTTTATTTTCTTATATGCTTGTGTTGCATCAAAAAATGTGACATTTAATGACCAGTCAGTTGCCAAACAAGCATGTTCTTGTATAGTAGGACTGAACATTATTTTGTGTGTGTGTTCCTCTCTAGGCGATGTATCTCCAATCAGTATGTCACCCATCAGTCAGTCTCAGTTCATCCCACTGGGAGAGATTCTGTGTCTGGCCATCTCAGCCATGAACTCTACCCGTAAGCCTGTCACACAAGATGCGCTGATGGAGCACCTCGCCACTTGCTTCCCAGGTAACCCTCCAGACACCCTTATGAACACACACACACACACACACACACACACACACACACACATACACACACACAGTGCTGTAAACACTCTAACTGTATTTTATATTAGACATAACTATATTAAGTGTCATCATAACGTAATAAAAAAGTATTTAAGTTTTAATGGGATAATCCTCATCCTACATTTTTTTTAAAACTATATATATCGGTAGATTTTTTTTATATTAGTGACTGATACATTGCTATTTTGCAGAAGCCACAAGTATTTGCCTTCATTATATTAATTGAGATTATAGTACTAGGTTAAATCCATAATCAGTATTTTTTCGTTGGTTCTGATTATGTGACTGTTTTGGAGTGGACAATACAATTTCATGGTACTGGTGAAATTCCATTCATTATGACACTATAAACTCCAAAAGTTTAAAAACAGCTGAATATCCATTATTTTCTGTCGTCTCTGTAGATTGACCCTATATACACTTTTCACATTTCAAGCAGAGGTTGTCATAGTTGGGTAAACTTCTATAGTGGTGAAGGGAAACTACAACAAATATATAGATATATTTCTCATTCTCATTTGCTCCGATAGCAAAAAAAACCTCTGTATTTTAAACACTGTAAGAAATATTGTTTTCTGTAATTTAATGCCAAGGTAAGAAAAACGTAAATATAGCATTTTAAATGTACACTAAAATATTAAAAGAAAACCTCTAAAATTTTATATAATCTAAAAATGAAAAAAGGTCTGTTGTACACATTACGATGCTCAGCTTTATTCAGAGAAGTCAGTCAATCAAAGTGCAAAGTGTGCAAACTTCACCTGAATAGAGTCTGTCTGCTTCCCTTAAAGAAGAAAAAGAAAAAAAAGGCTCTGAATTGCGTCATGTTGGTATGACAACTAGAAATGTATGATGTAATGGCAGGCAACACTTAACCCTGACTAGTTACAGATTATCTGCTCCTTTATCCGTTGTGTGTGTTTCTGTGATTGAGATTGCTGAAAAGCTGATTTGGGTGAAGTGAGGACTTGAGTGCAGTGCAGTGCAGTCTACCCTGTTAGTGCTCCTTGTCTATGAGTTACAGGCAATGTTTACTTATTTTGCACGTTATATTAACCTTAGAGAGACATTCACAGTACTGGGTCTTACCACAAATGATATATATATTTTTGAGTGTCTAACTTAGCCATCTTAATTGTGTATAAAATGTAAAGCATACTTTGAAAGCACAGCACAGTGGATCTCAAAATATGAGATCGAGAATATGTTCTTAGTTTCACTGGTGCTCCATGAAGGTTTCCAAGTGGCCCATAAGTTGGTTAACTTATAACAAAAAAATAGACCATAATAAATTAAATTATGTTAAGTGATGATTAACTAATTGTTGACATTACTTTCTGATAAAGTGTTTCTGTTGTCAATAACATTGTTATACAAGTATTCAGTCTGACTTCTTAGTGAACAGTTAGCTCAAACAGCTTAGGCTTAAATAGTTCAAATTTCCAGTCTAATGAAATAAGGATAAAACAAGATGTACTATAAAATCTCTTGAAATTATTAGGAAATATTTTAATATTATTATTGCATTATTTTATTATCATACGAGTTCTTATGAAGGAGGGTCACAATGGCAGGTTTTGTCTTATTACATTGAGGGGCATACAGATGTGATGATGAAAGATGAGGTAATGACTGGTGTGTTGTGATTGGTGGTGACATAAATCAGCAACCAATGCTCTTCTTTTGATTGGCCTTCTGTAGTAATTTGTGTGATCACAGCTACTAACGGTTAATCCTACTTTTGGCACGTCGGAGCAATTCTGGATAATGCTGACATCAACATGAACCCACTAATCTGCTACTCCTCCTTCCACCCTTTTCCCCCCACTTTGCACTCTATTTTTCACATTTAAGTGTTTGCCTGTTGAGCTTTTCCTTTGAAATAATAATTGGTATTGATGATTGAATATTTATTATTATCATATCACAAATGTTAGCCAAAAAGTTTGTGTCAGCACTTTCATTAGCACTATGTAAATGATTATGAAATTTACATGCGGTTGTTTTGTCTTCAGGTGTGCCCACTCCGAGTCCAGAGATCCTGCGGCACACGCTGAACATGTTGGTACGGGAGAGAAAGATCTACCCCACACCAGAAGGTTACTTCATTGTTACTCCACAGACCTACTACATCACCCCCTCCCTCATCCGCAGCAATAGCAAGTGGTACCACCTGGACGAGCGGCATCCAGAGCGGCAGCAGCAGCAGCAACAACAGCAACAACAACAGCAGCAACAGCAGCAGCCACCACCTCAACAGCAATGCACATCGCCACAATCTGGAACCATCACTCCCTCCACCTCTGGCTGCATACGAGAAAGGCCCAACCCTAAGAACCACTGCGACTCCTATAATGCCTACCGCGATGAGGTGCCCAGCATTCATACCTCTACGATTCAAAGAAAATCCCCAAAAGAACCCAAAGGAGATCCCCCTTCATACCCACAACCCCCACCCCCTCCACCTGCCATTCAGCACCCACCTGATCCAACAGACAAGAGCAAGAGCATGACCGCCACCTTCCCTTACAAGACAGACACACTGACCAAGAAGAAGGAGGGCAGCGGTGGGGTCAGCAGTGAAAGGCAGTCCAAGAAGTTTGGGTTGAAGCTGTTCCGCTTGAGCTTGAAGAAGGACAAGACCAAACAGCTGGCTACCTTTTCAGCACAGTTCCCTCCAGAGGAGTGGCCATTGAGGGACGAGGACACACCGTCTGCTGCAGCGATCCCTCGTGAGGTGGAGATGGAGATCATCCGCCGCATCAACCCAGACCTGACGGTGGAGAACGTGGCCCGTCACACAGCTGTCATGAAGCGGCTGGAAGAAGAACGAGCTCAGCGCTGCAAGGCCAGCTCCTCTGCACAGCACAGCGCCCGCAGTCGCCGAAGCCGAGGCCACCGGCGCATGCCACACGGGAAGTCGCGTTCGCACAGCAAGACGCGGGCTTCTCGGGGAGACCCCTCTGAGGGCTCCAATCTGGACCTGCCAGCAGTCAGCCTTGAGAGGGACTACCGTTTTTTCAGTCACTCTCTGGTACGCTCGCCAAGAGAGGGAATGTACACAGTGGAACGCAGAAGCGGTGGTGCCTACCTTGTCCACAGCAACCCCAACATTGCTGAGTCACACTTTCCTGTCACCCCAGAGTGGGATGTTTCAGGGGAGCTTGCAAAGAGGCGGACAGAGATGCCTTTCCCTGAGCCTTCACGTGGAACATCACATTCTAGAGTGCACCGGAGCCACAGCCACACTCAGGACCGCAAGTCACGCAATGAGCGGCCCGACAAGGCAAAAGAGCGATCGCGTTCTATGGACAACTCCAAGGGCCCGCTGGGAGGTGGGAGCTCCACACTTGGCACGGTTGAGGATTACGACCGCAGTCCTGACGACAGAAGCCGCTACTATACTGATGACGGGACGCTGAGGGCCTCCTCTCAGAAGGCCCCGCACTACTCGTGCATCATGTTTTCTGCTGCCAAGTTCAGCTCTGAAATGTCTGTACCTGATATGGGCAAATTGAGTCTAGATGACTCAAGGCTCTGCAGCCCTCTAGAACGCAACAAGAGCAGGGACAGCCTCCCAGCCTACAGTGACCTGAAGGCCCTGTCGCCGAAGCCTTTGGCTGATGACTACTTCCAGTGCAATACATCGAATGAAACAATCCTTACTGCCCCGCTGCCTCTGGGCAAATCTGACCATGACACTTTAACCCCATCTGACGGAATCCGCAAGGGCTCTCCAGCTGACCGGCAGACACCGCACCTCACCTCTCCTCACCCCTTGGAGTACAAAGAGGACTCATCCACCAAGGGGCACAATGGTTCTGGCAAACCCACACCGAGCCAGACACCTGAGCCTATGCCCAATGGACGTTTGATACAGCACCAACACAACACTGACCCAGGGGGCGGGGGAGGTGGCGGTAGCACTGGTGGCGGGGTGGACAAGAGGAAAGAGATTTTTAGTAAGGACACTTTGTTCAAACCGCCACACAATGTTTTGACTATGAGCTATGTGGACAGTAGCTACTCAAAGTCAGGCACTTTGCGTAAGACTCCGCACATGAAATCATCCGAGGTCCTTGACACTCTGGAGACCCAACAGCCACCTAACTCCGCCTCTTTGTCTGCTTCTGCCCCGGCACCTACAGGCACAGAACCGTGTGCTCCCTCCACATCTGAAGCTGCTTTTGACTATTACAACGTGTCAGATGATGACGATGAGGAGGAGGCAGAGGAGGCCTCCCATAAAGAGGCTGCCCCGACAGAAGCAAAGGGGCGGGCAGGGGCTGGAGACGGTGGTGGAGGCGGCGGGACCATGCAGTGGTTGCTAGAACGGGAGAAAGAGTGTGATTTACAGCGGAAGTTTGAGAACAACTTGACTCTGCTTACCCCTAAAGAGAGCGAGAATAATAACAGCCAGAAGTCGGCTCACTCGGCCCGGCTGGACAGCATGGACAGCAGTAGTGTGACTGTAGACAGTGGGTTTAACTCCCCTCGGTAAGTACTCACTTCATAGACAGAAGGTGCTAGAGTTGAAAACCCATATTTGAGTGTATATTCTCTTCAATGCATCAAAAAAAAAAAATTCTTATTACCAAAGACATAAGATTGTTAATTATTGAGGAGATAAAATATAACATTATGCTCACCAGAAAATATAAATTGCTAATATGTTAGAATCCACTCTAGTTCTCTGACATCCCACAAAGTGAAATATTGTTTTCCATTTGTCATTTTTTATATGTGTGTTTTAGAACATTTTTTTATGTTTGGTCTGAAGCGCATAGTTGCATATACATATATCTTATACTGTGATATGTGGCCTGTTTTTTTCCTCTTCTTCTTTGCCAAGGCCACAAACCAGCACAGACAGCATTTAAGTGGGTTTCCCAGGGCTGTGTATGTTTTAGCAGAAGCCCTTTATGAGTGAGAGGGTGAGGACTTTTTTCAGCTGCTAAAAATAGACCCCTTGTGTCTGTATGACTCATTCAGAGAGATATGGCAGGGGTAGAATAACTGAGAGAGCCTACATGTTCTGCACATGTGCTGCCTCTACTCCTTACAATACACTTTAAGAAAACTCCATAAAATACAGGGAAATGTAGAATGTTAATATGAAGGAATTTTCATATTCATCCCTGGTGATTTACCTGTGTTTTGAATTACTTTATGTTAGAGGGAAATGTCTTATACTTAACATAAAAGGCTCTGGTAATTTTGACCTCATAATGATCTTATTTTCTGACTGGTCTGTCAGTTTGTTAAAACCAAGCTTTACACTGAAAATCCCACAGAAGTTTTTCTTTTTTTTGTATTGAATCGAAATCCTTACTTATTTGTGATGTTTTGAAAATGTGTGTAATGCAATTTATTTTACTGTCCTTTCTGCAATCGTGTACTGATGATAATAGAAGTAGGCCATAAATTGTAGTTGTGGCCCAGTCACATTGTGAAGGAGCTACAAAACCTGCAAGACAAACTGCCACATGTCTCTAATTTTAAGACCCCTAGCAGTACATGAACAACCACACACACACACACACACACACACTCATTCACTATTTTCTGGATGACTCATCACATTAGCAATGATGTCATTTTACAGCTCCTGGAAAAACACCAGCATTGCTCTTGTGCATAGACATAATTTAGTTTGTGATTGATGAGAGCTAGTAATGCAATTATACAAAGTGGGATATGCAAAAGAAAAGAAAAGAAAAAAAAAAACCTACATGTTTCTCTGTGCAGTAATGTTAAAAACATAATATCTGAGTTTAATCTAAATAGTTTTCACAAAAATGTCATTGTTTACTTAACCTTGTGTCATTCCAAACTTGAACGGCTAACATTCTTTCATGGCACACACAAAAAAAGGTATTTTATAACTTTTCCCCCCATATAATTACAGTGAAATACAATGAAAGCTTCAAGCTTTATAAAACACAAGAAACAAAATCATTAAATGCTTTTGAACACATTTGCTAATTCCACGTGAATACACTCGAGAGCTACAGTAGGTGTAGATTTTCAGTGAATAAAAATTTTAATTACAGTCTGTATTAAACAATCATATGGACCTATAATATAATTTGTGGTGCTTTTGAGTCCATTTTGAATTGTGTAAGCTTCAGTATCGGCTCATTGTAATTTCATGGACAAAGGCAGGTAAAACACCTGCAAAATTTCTCCTTTTGTTTTCTGTGGAACAGGCATAGCACACGAGAATGAGTAAATGATGATTTAATATTTTGTCAAATGATTCCTTTATTCCTTCAAACCTTTCCTCCCTAAAATATATTCTCTTTCTTATGGTTGGCTGTCAGTGCTTGTGGTATAGTTGCTTGAACATATTATTGTTGTCATAAAGGAGTACACTGTTTTTAAAAAGCTGAAAAATGATGCAAACCAGAGTGAATCCATAGGTAAGGGTGAGGTTATGTGTTTTCTCTTTCTGAGGCCTTGTGCGATGGTTTACTGAGTTTCTCATGCTACAAAATAATGAATCCATTTTCTTGTCTTAAACTCTACTCTTTTTCTTTCTCTGTCTCTTTTTTCTCTGGTCAATTCACCACTTCCACCACTTTCTCAGCACACGGGAAAGCCTGGCGTCCAACACCTCGAGTATTGTGGAGAGTAATCGGCGACAAAATCTGGCTTTAAGTCCAGGCCACATGGGTACCACCAGCATCGGCCCCCCATTCAGCTTCCGTGCAATCCCAGAGCCCCCTACCACGCAACCTGAGAAACTGCAGAAATCCCCCAACTGCCTTGCCTCCATCACCAGCGTCTGACATGGGCCCCATCTGGGTTGACGTAGGGTCAGGGTGACCTGCAATGTTGGGGTGCCTAAGTGCAGGAGGTTGGGTGAATCCCTCCATCAAGCACCTCGACTACATGGGGACTGTTAAACCCACAGGCATGGCTTCCAGAGACTGTTCCCACAGCATAAATGGTCACTGCAAAAAAAAAAAAAAAAAAGAACAAAAAAGGGGAAAAACATGGAAAAGGACATTTCTCATCATAGGATTTACCTTAACAAGCAATTAATCAGGAAATTCTCCAGTCGGAATCAACCGTTATTTTCAAAATAGGCTTGAAGTAACTGGTAATTTAACAATGTTTTGTTTTCAAGAGTATTTTTGTCAATCACAGATTAGAGATCATCCAGCCAATGGATTAAGTATGCACGCATTTAGAAATAGATGCTGATGTGCAGGTCAAAGGTCTTACAGATTTGTGATATTGGTATGCAGTACAAGTTAAAAAATGAGGCATAAAAGCTCTAATCTGACAACATTTAATTCATGGTTCATAAAGTTGTATAATATTCCTAAAAATAAATACATTCTTCATGACACTGTTAGCTACATTGGTGACACAATAAGAATCATATTCACATGCTTAATAAAACAATGCATAGATTGAATTAGTGGAAAGAATGATCTCGTCTGAAATTTATTTTTTATTTTTTTTAAAAAGGACTACTGATTTTTTTTTTTTACTACCCAAACTTATTGTGCATTCAATTGCTTTGTATGCACCTTTACACTACATAATGGATTTACCTGTTTCATTAAAGTTCATATTTAATCTCAGGTCATGAATAGTTAACTCTCCTAAGAAGAGGTAAAAACATCAGTCTGTAATCATGTTTCTGTGGATCGTTTCACCAGTCTTTGTTTCTTAAGGGAATAAAACACTCTCTGTAGACAAAAAATATAAAGGATTTCAATTCCATTTTTGTCTCAGTTTAATTCAGATGTAGATTATTTTTATTGTTATTCCCTTTTGAAATAAAAAACAAAAACAGGTGTATGTTTTACGCCGGTGTGAATTTGATACCTAGTCTCATGAACCAGGACATTGTGGATGTCATTGTTGATTTGGAAACATGCTTGTCTTTGTGTAGCTTGATGGCTTTATTTGTTGTCATGAAAGAAGGAGGATGTTGGAGAAATCGCAATGGCGGGAACACGGGTGTTGTGTCCAAAACACTCCAAGGAAAGGTCATACAGTTCTCTTCCTTTGGGCCAGCGGGATTCAGAGACTAGGCCCTTTTGCTGCTCTGATAAAACCTTTATTTTTTAAGATGTTCTCATGATTTCAACCCAGACCACTTTTGTGTTTTATTTTCGACCTTTTTTTGTCCGTTTTGTTGTTTTCCTTGGGAATTGAGCTGTTGCTCAAATCATGTCCCTGACCTCAATGGAAAATACGGTCGACAGATGATATGGCTAAAAATTCTGCCCCAGCAAACACATGATATGTATATTAACAATCTTCTCATAGTTTTCATGATTTCAATAAATGCTTATTATAGGTTGAGACAACTCGTTGAATGCAAGTATGTACAAATTATTTGCACTGCTATTTATCATTCCTTTCAAATGTCAGAGTTGAATAGATTACATCAGGTTTTGACCAGTCTCAGATCCTTGAGCAAAGGCTCATTTCAAAGATTCAGTTAAACATTTGGACTATGGCTTTAACTGTTTGGTGTGCCATCTCCAGAATGCACCAGAATTAATGGCCGTGTCCCTTCTGGCAGTGACTGGGTGAGATTTGGGAAAGAGAGCAGAGCTCATGTCGCATCCTTTGGTGCTCTTATGTGATGATCCTAGCTTTTCATCTTTTATTTCATACCCTCCACAGTTTTGTTGCTTTGTGATGAGTGTTGAGGTGGATATCCTCCAGTGGGACTTATTGTGTTTGAATCACTTCCAGCTCACTCCCTCTTTCACTCGACTATAATCCACACATACACACTCCTACAATCAGCCATGCAAATTCCCCTAAACCCCACATACATGCACATAACTATAGCTACCTCCACCACCTGTGTAACAACAAGGTAGGGACGTGTACAGATTTGGATTCTTTGCCTGTGGAACACAGCGCTATCAGCCTCTTCTCTGTGAATGTTGACAAGGAGCGGGCGGACATTGTAACTCGGAGGACTTACTCTAAAGTAACCAGTATTAAGTGCTGTAGTTTCAACTCCATTTTTCTCAGTTTTTGACAGAAGTGTCTTTTTCTTATTTGCAAGTTGTGTATAAATCTGTCTGGCACCACATCAACAGAACATTTCACATTTTATGTTTTCCCTCCAGTTTGTTTTTTAGTTCTCTGCTGTTCCCTTCACAAGGAATATTTGTTTATCTGCTTCATTATTTCAAGCCTAGTGAGTAACCATACCTCTAGTTTATTAAAAATGCATCTAGATGCAAATCAAAGGACTACATTCTATATTATAATTAAGCACCTCAAAAGATATTTTAGGAGTTCAGCCTAAATCAAAAACAGTTTACTTGCCTTCTGCTTTTTTGGCAATACTGATTACAATAGTATTGTTTTCAGTTTCCCACCTTATATTTAAGAGGTCAGTGATTAGGGTCCAAACAGCCTCTTAGACCCTGTAGTTGGAGGTGGGATGAAGATTGTAGAAAGATACGAGACTCGTATATTAAATGGTAATTTTATATCATTGCTACACATCATAGATGTACATCAGAGAGCAACATTAGACAGAGCAGGCACCTCATAACGTCTGCTCTATAAATAGATACTTTCTCAAATCATTGCAACAGAGCTTTACTTAAAACAATGATTTAGGCCAAGAAGTATTTCAGTTCAGTGATGACTACACTTTTGATTTTTTTTTTTTTTGGGGACATTAATACAAACTCATGGCCTCCTTTAAAGGCTCTGTCAGAGGATGCATTTTGGATATCTTTCACATTTTGTGAAATGTAGTTTTAATTTGAATCCCCTCCATCTGGTAATCATTATTTTTTTTCCGTTCGTTTTTGATCGATAAAAGGGAGTAATGCAGCCAAGACTGCCTTGTAAAAAAACATGTTTGCACTGAAATGCCTGGCCTCTGGTTGCTGTTAAGTCCATCCAAGACGGATGCTTTGTTTATATTGTAAAATATTTCATATGAAATAAAAATGACCATGAAATGTCTTCCCTTAACATTATGGATTTTAGAACCACGTCAGACAACATTGTTTCTAAATGGTGACAGTGTACAGTATCATACTGTAAATGAAATCAATCTGCCATGCTTAGTATAACTTCAAAACAAAACTGAAAGATATGAGGGATCTTTTTGTAATGTCTATAATATTTGAAAAGAAGTCCCTATTTGTGTAGTAATGGTGTTTCATCGTTGTGGTAGTGTATGTGATAAACCCAGTTGGGAGATTGTGTTACTTTTTCAGACAATAAAATAACATGTTTGGTTATATGTTTTAAATGTCTTGTGTCTTGAAACCTTTCAGTGCAATGTCTTGAAGTTATAACCTACCATTTAGCTATTATGGATGGCGCTTCATGATGCTGGTTGAATAATCTTACCTAATCATTTATACAGTTTGAAAGAAAATCTGTTGGCATGCCAAATGAAAATCTGAAATTATTGAAACATTTTTTTATTATTTTTATTTCATACCATGTAATCACTTGTACTTGCATTCCATTTCTAGTATAAGATTATATTGTCTGAACGTAACAAATCATTCTTAATCATAATCAGAATAATCATCATTCATAATCATAGTAAGAATAATTGAATATGATTAATAAAAAAATAGCTGAATTTGCAAGGATTCATGGATCAACTTCATACACTCACCAAACACTTTATAAGGTACAGTATCTGTGTAGTGGTTCATTAACAAAAATATATAAATCAGCCAATCACATGGCTGCTACTGCATGCATTTTGTCATATAGACATGGTCAAGATGATCTGCCGGAGTTCAGAAAGACTTTGAATGTGCTTGTTAGTTCCAGGTGGGCTGGTCTGAGTATTTCCAAAACTGATGATTTACTGGGATTTTCATGCACAACCATTTCTAGGGTTTACAGAGAATGGTCAGAAAAAGAGAAAATATCCAGTGTGAGGCAGTTTTGTGGGCAAAAAATGCTTTGTTGCTGTCAGAAGTCAGAGGAGAATTACCAGACGTTTTTGAGCCCACAGGAAGGCAACAGTAACTCAATCACTCAATACAACAGAGGTACAGGTACTGTGTGCAGTAGAGTTCATCTGAACACACAACCTGACGAACCATGAAGCAGCAGAAGTGCCACTCACCAGGTGCCACTCCGGGAAACTGAGGCTACAGTTCACATGGGCTCACCCAAGATTGGAGAAATGTTGCCTGGTCTGCTGAGTCTTGATTTCTGTGTGCGAGATTTGGATGGTAGGGTCATAATTTGGTGCAATGAACATCAAAGCATGGATCCAGCCATGTATCAAAGCGTGCAGGCTGCTGCTGTGGTGGTGTAATGGTAAGGGGATATTTTTTGGCCCACTCTGGGCCCTTAGTACCAGTTGAGAAACATTTAAATCATTAGTCTACTTCCAGTATAAAAGATGTATATGACATTATGCTTTGTCCTTCCAATAGGAAAATGTGCCATGTCACAAAGGCAAAAATCATCTCTTACAGTAATGGCCTCCACAGTCACCAGATCTCAATCCAGTTAAGCACGTTTGGGATGTGATTCTCATCATGGATGTGCAGCTCAAAAATGTGCAGCAGCTGTGTGATGCTATCATGTCAATATGGACCAAAATCTCTGATAATGTTTCCAGCACCTTGCTGAATCTATGTCACGAAGAAGGCAGTTCTGAAGGCACAAGGGGAGCCAACCCAACACAAGCAAGGAGCCTTGCCACCATCTACTGGCGAAATAGCGTAAAACATCGTATGGAATAGACATTAGATTACAGATTCACATGCCTATGTATAAAATTAGTCAAATGTGCTGAACTGAAAACATATAAACCGCTAGATTTGACAAATATCAATAAGCAGAACCCGAATGCCACAGACATTATTCAAAATGGTCAGAGGAAGTGACATTTAAGACATTTAAAGTGACATGATGGTGGAAAATGGACAAATAATAATTTTCAATTATTCAGATTTTAACTTGATTAAATCGATACATCTAACTGTGTTTATGTCGTTACAATGGTTTAGGTTCAGATGGGACAGGACATAAATATTCTGTTTAGGCAATAGTATATTATTGACCTCACATTTTCTAATCTAAAACATGAATATAAAATATTTAAAAACTGAGGTTTTTATTTTATTAAATGTATTGCATACAATATAACGGATCGTTACTCCTCACAGATATCTGAAAGGTGTCTGGAAAGTAAATTATAGAAATGAATCAAACAGACTTGATTTCAATTGTCCACACCACAAGAGGAATCAAATGAGAGAAAGCTGTAGAGATAACTGAATGGTCGGCTACTGGGCAAAGGACAGACATTACAGAAAAGGTGATAAACCTTTTTAGCATCAGAAGTACATCTTTATGTACATGCAGTTAATGAAAGGAAGTAGGGAAATATATAAAATAATATATAAAATAATAAAAATAAACTGGACTTATACCCGAGTAAATTTCTAAAAACAACAAATTTCTGTCCAAACAAATCTTTCTTACATAATTTAATCTCACATTAAATCCAAGAGATTAATTACACCAGAATGTATTTATGAAGGAATAATTTTATAAATTAGTTCATGAGTTCAAAATACACATTCAGAAAGAAACACACTGAGGCTGTAATCAACTACTATATTGTTGTGTTCAATGTCTAAATTACTGCTTTTTTTTTATTTTTTACTATGCACCCATCAAGATTCATTTAATGAATCAAAACAAGTCACAATAACCATTGCCATTCCGTTTGCTGTATTTTATTATTAAACATATATTTACAATTTAAGTTAAATTGTTCATAATAATTACTAAATTAAAGTATAATAACAGTAAAAATCTGCAAAATATATAAATATACATTTATCATTTCTGTGTAAATGTATCAAAATATTCCGTAATTCTCATGTAGGCAACGACTACAGTAATTGTTGTATCCTCCAGTCCTCCAGGTGTCGCTGCACATACAACCGCTACCTTTAACTGTTTAGACTCGACCCACAAAAAAGAAGCAGCTGTTACCAGCAAAGTTTAGGTTAAAGTTTTTCGCCGGCTAGTAATAAAATACATTTAAACAGATTTACTAACTTTGTATACATTGGAAGTGTTCTAGGGAATGATGGCAGAGAAATCTATGAGTAACTGACGAGGATCAAGAGTAATGAACAGTAAGTAGAGCATTCTTCCTTTGTAGTTTTGCGCTATTGTAGGCGCTGATAACGGGATGTTGGACTCTTTAAATCTTAAGACAAACTCGTAAAATTAGCAGTAGACATTTTGCGTTAAAACAGCTGTTAGTTTCAAACACTGAAAGGGTTTTAAACTCACTTTATTGTAGTATCATTCTTAAATTTATGTGTCGTATGTAACGAGTTACTTTATAGTGCGCAAAGATGTAGATTGATTGTGGTGCATGAAAACAATCTGAACAAGCGGAAGCGCGCGGCAGTCACATGCTTCCTAGAGGCAATTACTCCGTCAAACTCAGCTATTTATTTTACATCTAAACCTGAATCTACCATTCACTTTGAAATGGTCTGTTCGCTAGCTACATACTTTGATCTAAAGAAAGGGAATTTTGTTTGCTCTCCTTTCCTAATAGTTTTGTGGTAGAATCTGGAAAGGAATTCAGATGTAAAAATTATAAATAAAATTGATTATTGTACATTTTAAAAAAGTGTTAAATATGGCAGTCAATTAATATCACACTGCATTATGAGAAATATAGAGTGTATATAGAGTGTAGAAGATCATTAACTAAATTAAGATGTTTATCAACTCCACAGTGCTTGCCAGTTAACACCAAAGCAGTATCTGAGGGCCTGTAGCTATGGGCACACAGTTCACAATCGATGACGCATTCGTCCTGGAGGGGGAGGAGGATAGTGTGGTGCCTGGAGAGGATGTGGGGGACTGGAAGGGGAGAGAGAAGGATGGCGGGGGAGAAATGACGTTTGGACCTCTTTCTTTTGCAAAAACACAAACGTCTGGACCCACCGGCACTCCTGAACATAGTAATCTGAAATATCAGGTCAGGTGTTTAAATGTACGCTGCTTTTCTTTTTGAGAGTGTTTTACATGCAAACGTGACTGAACTTTATTTTGTGTTTACCCACAGAACCTGGAAAATGAAGATGCCTTACATGGCACTGTGAACTCTTCTTTCAATAACTTCTTCAAAATCAGGTTTGGCAGTTCACACTTTTAGTTGGAACATTCTCATAAAACAAGGAAATTAACCGGATGTAATAATATGAGCAGCGTAGTATAGTACAAAATGAAGGATGGGTTGCACCTTCATTAGATTTAGCTAAGCAGAGTTTAACGTTAATGTAGAAACTGCTCATTTAGGTTTTAATTCAAGGTATGTTGCACCACTTAAAGTTGGCATTACAAATCAGGAATTAAAATCACTGTAGATTTAAAACCTTCACATGTAATAAACATCAATTGTATAAATTATCATTATTATTGTATTATAATGATACAATAAACATTGTATTGTTATTATATTATAATTATATTACGATAGATAGAATGTTGACAGATTGAAGAAGCAAAAACAAATTTTACGAATCTCACAAACCATGAACAATATTTATTTTATAAATTAAGAAAGCAGGAAAAAAAGGAAAAATTATTTATTGTTGAACTGGTACTCTGTCAAACAACAAGTGGATACATTTTTGATCTGCCCAATTTTTTATGTCAAGAGACAAGTACAATTTCACAGAATATTTGTATTATTGTTGTTGTGTTGTTTGAATTTACTGCATGCATAATCTGTATGTGCCATGAAATAGGATGTGATGCTGATATGAAAATATATTTAAAACTACTACTGCTACTGAAAACATAAGGTGAACTACTCTACTTAAAAAAAATAAAATAAAAAAATATATATATATATATATATATATATATATATATATATATATATATACACACACACACACACACACACACACACTATGTATGTATAGTATATATATATATGTATGTGTGTTTTGTTTTTTAAGTAGAGTAGTTCACCTTAAGTTTTAAATGTATAGTCATATCAGCATCACATCCTATTTCATGGCACATACAGATTATGCATATATATTTTTATCATTGTGAAATAATTGTTTTTCTCTAATACAGATTGGTCACAATTAATCATACCCTTTTATCCAATACTTTTTGCAACCTCCTTTTGGGTTTTCTCCTATAATACTTGAAGAGTTTAGAGAACATTCCTTCGTACAGAATCTCTGCAGACCCTTCAGATTCACAGCTGTATGTTGGTGCTTCTCCTCTTCAGTTTACCACACTAATTTTCTATAGGGTTCAGCTCAGGGAACTGGAATGGCCAGGGCAGAAGCTTGATTTTTTTTTTTTTTTTTTGTAGATCATTTTATCCCTGTATGCACCAAACCCATCTTGAGTGTTATTTTTTATCTGACCACTGAACCCAGTGCCATTTAAAGTTCCAGTCGTGTCTTGCAAATAAATATGCTGTAGTTTGTTTTTGGATGAGAGTGTTTTCTTGAATAGTTTTTTCTTGAAACCCTCCCAAACAAAAAAGTTTTTTTTTTTTTTTTTTGAGGCTTCCTGAGCCGAACCTCAACTATTTCCTGCAGTTTGCCAGCTGTGATCCTTGGAGTCTTTGGCGACTCAAACTTTCCTCCTCACCTTAAATTATGAGGAAATAGACACACATCCCTTTACTTTATTAGAAAAAAAAACATTTTCATAATGTGATTTTCCAAGACTTTTTTTTATTACTTTATATATACCTATATATATATATATATATATATATATATATATATGTAGTTGCTGTGGTAAAATCTAGTTGCCCAGTTGTTAGAAATGGCAGAGTTTAAATTGATTGATTAAATAACAACTATTTTTATACACCTAGGATATTTATAAATTGCTAGTATATAGCCAACTAAAAGACATTAAAAATGTGCTTTGCTTTTGTTGAAGTACAAGTACAAAGTCTGATTGTCTGTCTGTGTTCCAGTGATCCTGCTACTCTGTCCTACTGCAGCTCTCAGTGGTCATTCAGCACACTCAGCTCAGTCACACAGCTGTCTGCTCACTGCTGCGGGTAACACACACCTCGATTTACATATTTCTAGATGAGATTTTAACCTGATGTTAACTAAAATCACTCTGGTTGGGTAAATTAAAATGGTTCTTTTCCTTTCCTCATTCGTCCCAGGTGGACGTCTCACCCACTGGTGAAGAAGAACAGACGAGTCGTTCTTGCCTCATTCCTCCTCTTAATCACTGGAGTTGGTGAGACTTTTGTGATATTTCTGATCATAATAAGTACTACAGATCTAAGGGAGAAGGTGTCTGGGAACTGGTTTTTCTGTTTGAGTTGTAAAGCGCTGTCTTTGTTTATCTTGCGGTCAACTCTCAAAATACAAATGTGACTATCAGCTCTTCAGTTAATGTATTATCTCTCCCCTTCCTATCTTCCCCTCCTTCCTCCTGCCTATCAGCTTTGATCTTTACAGGCATTGTCATACAGTTAAACCCTCTCGCAGGTAAGACCGGTCATGTTGGCAATGGTTGTAAATAGCTGTGAGACATGAGCAGGATTGCTTTAGCACACAAACTCGTTCAGCTAATTATAAGTGAAGCATATCACTTAAATGAGTGCTCTGAATGTCTTAAAACAAAGATAACCTTCTGAAATAATATAAATCAGCAGGTGGTTTTATGTAACCCATGTATTTTTGCCTTTTTTAGGCGTTTCAAGTGCAATTTTCTTTGTTCCTGGATTTCTTCTCTTCATTCCTGGTGGTAAGATCTAATGTGTAATTAAAATAAGCTTTTTCTAGAGTCAGCTTTCCCAGTTTGAATATCAGTAGTGGATTTTGGAGCTTAGATAATATAGTTTTATGAATTGTGAAGTTGTCAATGTAATCCATGCAATGGAAGAACATGGCTTTAACAGACAGCATGGCTTAAAGAAAAATGCTAGAGCCAAACAGCAAAATAACTCTTGCTTTGCCCCTTTTTTGTTTCAGTCTATCACGTGATCTATATAAGCTGTGCAGTTCGGGGACGAAGAGGATTCAAGTTCTTTTATTTGCCGTACTTTGAGAAGTAAACCGTTTTTCTTCGCATCATCCAGACAGGTGGTCTGGATAGCCCACCATTTCAAACCCCTCTAAAATGAAGTAAGGGGATGACCTACTTTTACAAGCTCACTTACTAGTGGTTTTCTAAACCATTTCTTCTTCGTTTTGGTAAAAGCCAGTCTGTACACAGGTCTAAGTATAACCTCTACAGATAAAAAAAGAATGTGATTTAGGAGTGTCAAGTGCAAAAATATACAATCATCCTTCAAAAGAATGCACTGACTGTAATACATTTTTTTTAGTTACTAAAACATACTCACTCCAAGGGCATTCAAGATGGAGATGGCTTTTTTTATTATTCGGAAGAGATCTGGAGAAATCACATCACTTGATCACCAATGGATCCTGTTTTATGAATAGTCCAGTCTATTGATGAATGTCTTGTAAAGAGAAAATCTGCTTGTTACACAAATCCATCATTGAGGTTTTTTAACTTCAAACCGCCGCTTTTGGCAATAATTCATAATAATGCTTCTTTGGTGTAAACGTCCATCCCCTGTTGTCCTCTCACATCAAAATCCACTGTGACATGCGTTTAGAATTGCACATTTCTCTCCCATTCAGTTTTCAACTATTGTATCCAGTTAAAATATGTGTCATCTATCCATAATATTGCTTTCTTCAGTGAAGATGTCTCATCTGAATCAGGAGAGAAATATGTGCAGGTCAAGCACTGTTTAAAAAACGAAGGGTAACAGGGGATGGACTTTTTACTGAGAAAGCGCTATTGAAGATACAAAATTATCTACAGCTTGGATTGCTTGAGGGGGGGGAAACTTTTTTGTTTTGTTTTCATTTTTGGGTGAACTATTCTTTTAAAACATCCACTTATACAGAATTTGAAGTTACATCTGATGTTTTAGATTAGCTGTTATTATAAGTTCTTAATTCAGTGAAACATACTTGGCATTGAGCAGGGTGTATTATAATAAACTTGTTATAGGTGCACAAAGTTTTGTCAGGGAGCTTAGCAGAATTAATGACATGAAATTGCACACCTCTAGCCTTGTATAATTACAAACGAAATCATAGACAAATGACATGAAGAATGAAAATCTCAATAGGAGATAACCAAGAATGCAATTCATCGTTTAGGAGATTGCATGCACACATACAGTCTTGATTTGTAAAGCATTTTGTCTTATCCATCTATTGTAAATTTAATTAAAGTTAAGATGCAGCAACAAGTGATTTGCTTCTCTACTGCACATTCATCTTTTTAAACTACTACCACTACTAACACTTTGAACCACTGTTTTAATGTACATCATACAAAAACAAATGAGTATTGAAAAGATTTTGTATTGTGTAATTCTTTTAATCAATATGACACTACAATAAACCTGTTTTTATATTTGCTTTTACATCTCTGTGCTGCAGTTGTTCACTATGAAAATTAGTGACTCTTGTAGAAAACGTTAATACAAAACTAAAGCAAAAATCTACTTGCATAGAAACAAAAGGCTTTCAGAACACAAGTTAGAATGTTTTGACAAGTTAATACACAACTCGAATTAGTGAGTCCCTATTCAAGTATTTATAGCCTTGCGGACATGGGAGAGCTAAACCGCAAGGAAAACAATGTTTCCAGGTTTGACAGTTCAATAATTATGTTGTTCTGCAATCAAATCAATGCATTCAGACATGACAATTTCATTTGAAAATGTACAAAACCTTAAGCATTTCGTTAAGAAAATGCTCATCATTGTGCTACAGTACCCTGTAGAAAAATATACATGCAAATTCCCCTTAAGAATTCCCAAGAAACGCTTCCATTTAATTCATTTAAATTACATCTGCTGTCAACAAGTATGAAATGTCACTCCAATTCAAAATGAATACAAGCATATTCTCCCAGTGCTGCATTATTACTAGCTTACACTGACAACTTCTGTGATTAAGTGTCACATTTGTGAGGTAGTTATACAAGTTACATATTTAACACTGTTATGAGAATGAGGTAGTGTGTGCAAAATATTTTCGAAATATTATTGTATAACGGATTTGGTATTAAAAGCTGAACACGAATACAAGAAAATATTTGAGGGAAATCTTGTACCTGAGAGTACTTGATTAATGTTGAATAATGGGTTGTAGGTATATCAGCTAGACAGCAGCAGGTTGTACATTTCAAGTGTCTTCACTGTAGTGTTTTGTGTTTTGCAACAGAGAGGTCCACAGCTTTAGCGATCACACTTGCCTGAGAAGTCGGGCTTCTGGTGAGATCTGGTGAGGGGGAAGTGTTCGAGGGTTCTTTGCCTGTGACTTTTTGGAAATTAGACAGGCAGGGGAACCATGGAGGAGTGTTGTATGCAAATAGGGGCGAGTCCTCTCTGGAGCTGGTCACTTTGAAATTGATTTTTGTTGACATGAAAAATGTGTTTGGGGAGGATTGAGCTGATGATTGGATCCTTAACACAGAATTACATGCTGATCTTTGTGATGCTTTTAAAGACAAGTCCTGGGGAAGCTGCAGGGGGAAGTTAACACTCTTAGCACAAAAGAATTGACCAAATTGGCTGTGGCTTGAAAACAACATTTTGTAATTTTTGTAAATCTAAGTACACTACCGGTCAAAAAGTTTGGATTCAGTAAGATTTTTTTTATTTTATACTCACCAGCACTGCATTTATTTTAATAATAATAATAAAAAACATTAAAAACACAGAAATAATTCCAATATGCTGATTTGGGTTTTATGAAACATTTGGCATTGTCAATATTGACCACAATTGTGCAGATTCATATTTTTGTGGAAATCATGATGCATGTTATTTAGGATTCTCTTTGAATAAAATGTGTCTTTACCAGAGGTGGGGACAAGTCACTCATGGTCAAGTCCAAGCAAGTCATCAAGTCTCGAGACAAGACTCAAGTCACAGTTCAGATAAATCAAGCAAGTCAAGTTAAGCGTTCACCCTAAGCAAGTCAAGTCGAGTCCTGAGTCCTGTTTCAAGTCAAGTCAGTACAAAAATAAATAGAGGTAAATTTTGTTTCAATACGTATTTATTTTTGCAGAGAAAATATGAACTTGTATACAATTATTATGTATCGTATTCATTATACATTTGCTATATATGAATCATACGCATATCTGTGCTACATTAATATCTGATATATAATAAAATGTAATTGTGTTGTTTACACAATCCAGTCATCTAATTCAATTTAATTGAAACAGTCTAAAATGTGTTACATTTACAGAAAATAAGGTTTGCCAAGACAATGGCACTAAGCTGTGAACGATAGTGTCCGGTTCGCGAACGAATCGTTCGATTGAACCAGTTCACCAAATCGAACTGAATCGTTTGAAACGGTTCGCGTCTCCAATAAGCATTAATCCACAAATGACTTAAAGCTGTTAAGTTTTTTTAATGTGGCTGACACTCCCTCTGAGTTCAAACAAACCACTATCCCGGAGTAATTCATTTACTAAAACAGTACACTGACTGAACTGCTGTGAAGAGAGAACTAAAGATGAACACTGAACTGAGCCAGATAACAAACGAACGATTGACTCGTTCTCAAGTCAAGATCCGGTTGCATCGGTTTTCGGATCACGTAATGATGATCCGATAATCATCAGTAATGATAATGGTCACATTTCTAATAAGTAATAAAACATATGCAACCAAGGCCAAATTATAACAAACATAAAAGATTAATTCATTAACGTACATCAGTAATCGTTATAGATCTTAATGACACTAACTATAAAGAGATTACTTTAATATTACCTTTCTTTGTGGTTCTTGAAATGTCGAAAGAAATTTGATGCTGTCGTGTTGGATATTCTTCCTTTGCATATTTTGCATCTGGCAAATCATTTTTTATCGGAACGGTCCACTTCAAAGTCCTATTTGTGGTGCTTGACTAATGTCTACCATGTTTGACGCAGTTTGAATTTTGCAGCGTTAAAGGCGTTATATATTATTGTTAATTTTCTTGCTGATTGTTTATTGTACATTCAAGTCATTGTCGAGTCTTACACTTCAAGTCAAGTCTAAAGTAACTTGTTGTCAAGTAATTTTCATACTTCAATCAAGCAAGTTGCAAGTCCTGAAAATTGTGACTCAAGTCAAGTCATGACTCGAGTCCCCCACCTCTGGTCTTTACTGTCACTTGTGATCAATGGAATGGAGCATTCATGTTTGGTCACACTTTAGTTTGGAGACCCATTCTCACTATTAACTATGACTTTTGCTCTATAAACTCTGCTTCTTAATAGCAGTTGCTAAATTTAGGTATGAGGTAGGCTTAAGGGATCTAAAATATGGTTATGCTGAATAAGGCATATAAGGGGTCATGAACTGCCTTTTTTTATTTTGTACTGTTTTCAAAGGTCCACTTCTAATGTTAAGATTTAAACATCAAATAAACAATTTATAGTGTAGAAGTAATAGTCTGTTTTCTGTCCTGTTTTTATCAGAACGCTCTGTTTGAATAGGCGTGGCGGACTGTAGACTTGGAAGTAAACACCCACTGCTATGATTGGCTAACACTTGTGTATGTTTGACAGCGACATTTCTCATAGATGGACGCTGCTGTAATTTAAGTCAAAAATGCATAAATACTCTGTACATATCAAACATTCTGCTTAACAGAGAAACGCTAGTGTCCATGTAATAAAAAGTTACTGACACTTGTGTTGTGATATTACTGTCAGTTACAATATAGCTGGGACAGCACCATCCTTTAGTTTCAATCTTTCTGAAAATCCTGCTGAGTATGTAAATTAATCTGTGGTAAAAATGAACTGAACATAGGACTGAGTTTTAGACTAATGAGAAAGTTTTAATTTCTGAAACTTACTGGATGTTTTTAATAGTAAATGACCTCTTATATGCCAAAAGATCAAGGGAATTTTGGTGTCTCAGTTCATGACCCCTTTAATATATGCTTTTTAAATACTAATAAACAGCCTATGTGATGTAATATGCATGCTAATAAGTAAGTAGCTAATAGTAACAATTAGTCCTTAAAATGGTCCTTTAAAAATAACAACAACAACATTCATACTGAACCCAAGATTTTGAATGGCAGTGTATTTGCTGCAATGGGCTGCTACCTAAAACAATTCTTTAAGATCTAAGCTTAAGTCGTATTTTTTTTAAATGAAAGGGAAGGTTATATTTTAAAAAGGAAGGATATTCTTCCTTGGAATTTTTTCCCTATTTGCATCCATACCTGTACTAAGTCTTCATCACTGTATGTGCTCTCTGTGTCACTCTCTGTTGAGAAGGAAACAGAATAAAATTCATAATGATATCCAGCTGTGTAATAGTAACAGTAATATGCAATTTATCATTCATGAGGTGAAAACAGCACAAAGTCAGCAGAGCTCAAAGCAAAAAAAGGACCCTACCACTGTTGGATGAAACATGGGAGTCCTGGAGAGGGAGACACTCTTCAGTGGAGCTAAACACAGGTTCTGCATTCTCTGTTGCCACTTCGACAACTGCACACACATCAGGGATTTCAGCTACAGCCATCTCCCTCACACATGACATGGGCACAGGGAAGCGCTCATGCTCTGCGTTGAGGAATAAACATGTATGATTTAGAAATTGTATCATTAACATTTCTACTAAAATACATTTTACTTATTTGGGTTAACATTTTGGTAACATATTACAAAAAAAGTATTTGGATACTTACTACGGAAGTCAATTGGTAACAGATACTGTTTGGTTACAAAGATTCGTCAAAATAACTTCTTTTTAAATAAACACATAGGTTTGTAAAAATCTGAGGATGAGTAAATGACAGAATTTTCAGTTTTGGGTTAACCGTCCCTTCAAGCCACCCTTAAAATATGAAAGAAAAAAACTAATTTCATGAAAGGTGAAATTATTTGGCATCGACTTTAAAGACAATTATCTGTATTAGCAAAGAAGTTCAGTAAAAAGTTTGCTTTTACAAAAAAAAAATCAGATTGAGACAGGCTGGTTAAAATAATAAAATAAAAGTTGGTTCTGAGTTTTAGCATCATTTGTTTTATGAATACCAAAGAACTACATGCATTATAAGTGTGGTTTGAATGTCAAAATATGTTTTGGGACCAATATAGATAAGTACATTTTCTGACGCTGCTTCTATAAATGCCTTGTTATTTATTTGGACAGTAAAACAATGCATGATTTGGTTAATTACCAGTAAATAGCACAGTGCTGTCTGGTGTAGTTTCTTCCATTAAGTTCTCTTCACTTTGTTCTTTTTTGATTTTATATTTTCTGGGAATGCCAGCTTTCCGTTTCTGAAAAACCCTCTAAGGAATCAAACATGGGTGTGAGCTTATTTGCAATACTCAGAAATGTGCACTATTGTTTAAGTGTAGATTAATGCGTTCCTACTTTTGCTCTTTGCTCCAGGTCCATCTTTTTCTTCCCTGAAAAAAGACAATATGCATTTAGAAAATCTTAAATGCCATCATAAGAATTTCTACACCATGATAAAATGATGTACATCGACATTAATAAGTATAATAGCAAAAATGCTATGGACTGACATGGATTTCTTCTCAATAATATTGTGTTTAATTAATGACTGCAATCACCTTTCTTAACAGCTTTTTCATATGAGGAAAGCATTCTGTACATTCTGAAGGCATTGCTTCCTCTCTTCATGCTTTTATCTTTCACTTCTTCAATATCTGGAAGAGAATTCATAGCACAGCGGAAATTTGCCTTCCACGTCTTAGGGTCTGGTTTGTCAATACCTGGACGATACTTTCCTGTATGAAACATAATTAAGTAACAACTGAATCAAAATAATATTCAACAAAATGGAGTTACAAACCAATAGAACGAACAGAATACATTCAAAGCTGTGTACAAAAGCAGAATCAACTTGACTGCATGGTACATTTTCACTTTGTTAGCCTTATTCTTTATACAAGAGACAATGAGCAACAGCCCTTTCAACAGATACCTGTGTGAATGGCCCAGTTCATAAATAAAGGTGCATCCTTTTCTAAATCCCATCCATGTCTGGCTGCATGCATCCATGGTATCTGAAATATCCTTTTCTCCTGTAAATAGAAACATTTGAATGGTGTACTATTGCTCAATCCATGTGCAATGAGTTGAGTAACATTTCAAGCATACTTTAAAATTACATTAAGATCATTTTCACAATGTATTAGTAAAGACAAACTCTCATGTTAAAAATTATCATACACAGATATAGAGTTCTGTACTATAAAACTCTGCCCAAGACATGTAAATTAAAAAATTTTTCCCATGGCTTATTCATTCATTCATTCATTAATATACATTTATTACATGGCTCTCTGGAATACTTGATTCTGATTGGTCAATGGGTTATTCCCTGATAACAACTGTCATCATTAGCAACATTGAATAATGCTTTGCTCATCCGGGTATTTGAAGCCTTGGGTTTAAAAAGCCAATGAAATATTTAATTTCAAATAATTATTTTGGGGCTAATTATTCACCTGTGTGGCAAGCAGTCAGGTAATCGCCAGTTGTTATTTCAGAATAAACTATTGAGTGTGATGCAAGATTTATACATCTATATATATCCAGCATGAAAATACTCTTCTTAAAATGAATGATAATTTGAAGTCAGATTTCTACCCTCACCTCATTGACCCAGGCTAGACCTTGAATTTGCCCACTCTCGATCTGTTGCTCCAACCAGGGGCGCATTCTCATTCTGTCCACTGGCATCTTGACGAAAACTCATTATGTGGTAAAAAAAATAAAATAAATTAAGATATACAGAAAATAATAATAATAATAATAATTTTTAATTGTTTTGTTCATATATCTATAACTTTTGGGTCAGTGAAGTGCTCAGGAGGAAGCCAAGATGATTCACTGCAACTGGGACACAACGTGCTCTCTCTTTATATGGATTATTTTCCACATAAATTCCATATAAACCAATAATTATTATTCAGAATAAAAATAATTTTTCAGAATATTATATCAGTGCATGTCATAATAAAGATTAACGATAAAATATGATGAATAAACCGTACATGTAATTACATAATGCGACATATTTGGACATTTATTAGTGTAAATATGTTTCAACCCACCTTCAAAAGATAGTGTAAAATCTATCTATTTGTAAACAGATTTATAAATCCATCCTTCTGCTTCGAAAGCCGTTTAGGTGTTTACCTGTAGAGGAGGCAGCCGATAATCCTCTAAAGATCCCTAGATGAGATGTGTTGTTCAATCCCGTCCTGGAGCTACGCAGAAAATGTCACCATATTTTGTTTTAGATCTACTTTCTTCATCCTCTTAAGAAAAAGGCGGTGATTTTTTTCAATTTGGACATCTGAACTGTTCCAGAAAGCCCTGCCTTTCGTGTTTTATAGAATGACGCAAAAACGTCACTGAGAAGCAGACCGCGGAAGTGAAACAACTGAGCGCTTCATTGGTCGGCGGGGCATTTCTTTCACTTTCACTTCCGCTTCCACATTAACCCGACGCCGCCTGCTGGAGCTCGACGACACTAGCAGCAAACCGCAGCAGTTTTGGGACACGTCTGTGATATTATTACAATATTATTATTACCAAGTATACAGACGAGGATTTAAACATTTTGTGACTAAGGAACACGGTCAAGTACCTTATGTATGTTGGAATCGTTTAAACAACAACAACTGACTGAGTGGCGTTTGTCTTTTGTTATTTTTTTTCTTATAAACTTTTTTTCCCAAAAACTCGTAAATGATATAACTTACTTGTTTTGAGCAAATAGTAGTTTTGATTCAACTCTGCGTTTGTGCTGATCCCAGAGATTCACAGTCGTAGAGTTTCGCTGTGGTTGTGCTGGGAATCTTTTCATGGACCATCTGTTTTCTGTTTTCTGTTTTCTGCTGACTGCGACTAGTGACCCTGCTTATTTTAGAGCAGAGGGCTGATTTAATTGGGTTACGGAATTGCTTCAAATGACCTTCTGTGGCGTCAGAACATGGAAAGGGTGTGCAGGATTTGTATGAAATAGTTTCATGATAATTTAATGACTTAATAAGAGAACTCTGTCTATGGAAAGCATACAATAGAAGTACTTAAAGGTACATTCCGCCCAGAAATGACAATCACCCTGATGTCTTTTTATACCTGAACACAGAACTTTTTTTTTGAAGAAGAATGTCGATAAGCAAACAGTTTCGGTTGCCACTGACTTCCACTGCTTTGTCTGTCCATAATGAAAGTCAAAGGGAATCGAAACTGTTTAGTTACAGCATCCTAAGTTTATTCTGCGTTACACGGAAGAAACAAAGGCATACAGGTTTGAAAATACAAAATGGTAAGTAAATGATGAAGATTTGTATTATTATTTATTTTTTTTTTGGTAAACTATCACTTCAAGGTAGAGTTAATACCTTTTTTAACTACGAATTGTAAAAAAAAAAAAAATCTATTACTGATTGTAATATGAGTCAAAACAAGCAAACCATAATAACATTTAATATAAAAATCACTTTATTAAAATAATCTGTTACAGACCAACTAAACTCCTCGTGGATCTATTAAAAATTCGCGAAAGAAACAGACTAATCGGGTTTATTTATATTTTATTTCCTGTGAACATTTTCAATTCCAGTTTTGTTGCTAATTTGTTTATTTTCGTTATAATCAAAGTGGTGCGTTATGTAATAATATCCATATATAATTTTAAAGAGGTAAAATATTAAATGAACGGCGTCTTACATTAGCCTACTTCTAAACATTTATATTCTAAACTCCGTATTTATTTAAAGGTATTGCTGACCCACTGAGGTAATTTCAAAAGGAAGACGTAATTTATCATTTATCAGTATAAAAGACTGGCTATAATGTGAAGAGAGAGAGAAGAACTCACTGTAATGCGCAGGACCGCGTAGAGATGGCGCCATTCAACTCCACCAACTCGACCAGATTTGGCAATTTTTTGTAAAGTTTTGTGAAAAAATCCCGACAATCGGGATGCGTATTTTGGTCTTATTTAAAAACAGTGCTTGTTAGGAAAACCTGACAATCAACTCCGTTTCTTTTCATTTATGTTTGCTAGATTGATTCTCTGTCTGCTCGCCAATCGTTGCAAAAATAATATGATGGTTACGTGTTGTAGCAGTGTAGTAGTATTGTCAAATAATCCGTCCCCTCCTTACGTGCCATATTTTTGAACGTGACTTTTTTTCAACGAGGGATTGAAGAAAAATAACATTAAAAAGAAGCAAGTATAGGTCTCAAAAGAAGCCGCGTGACGCTGTAATCCAAGCCATGACGTAGAGGAGTCCGATGACTTTCATAAGGTAGCCAACTTGTATTTTTTTTGTAATGTATTCATTATTACGGGCTGTAATAAAAATAAAATAAACAAGTAGGCCTATATTAATACTAAGAGTATTTGGTTCAAGTAGCCAATATTTCAGTAGTTTATAAATATGTGGCTATAGCTCCCCTTTGAAGCTCATGTGTTTGTTTAAATCTGTTTTTATACAGTCTACTGTTTGAATTCTACTCTGCTCACAGGTGATTGGAGATTAGTTTTGTTCGTGCTTTGTTGCAGTTTGCTGATTTTTGTAAAATTACTTATGTTTTTGCTTTTCAGATAAAAGGGAGGATTCATTTTTATATGTTACAGGCTCATTTATTGGTAATAAACACTTAATAATAAATAATATTGATTATAACTTATAAAACGATATTGGGTATGTTTTGAAGCCGCGGTTGCTTATTTGTCTCGCGAGAGTTGGCAACAGTGGGCTGGTTTATTTTTTCGCGGGAAGTTCCTCCTCATCTCTACTGTGCTTCTCTGAGTGTAGTGGGACTCACTTCAGGGAATTTCGATTAGAACATTCTCAGCATTCTCTGATTAAGTCATGGACAACAATGCAAAGAACGATACATCACAGCTCAATGGGTAATGTTTTGATCTTTTGTTTTACTTTTGAATTCATTGTCACAAAATGCCAGGACCGGAACATGTCATCGTGATTTGTGTTCATGAGAAATGTGCCTAGAGGACTGTGAGTTGCATGAGATTTCATAATAAGCGCGCTTTGTGCATAAAACAATGGTACGTTAATATATTAAAATAAACTGTATATGTTTCTGACGCATCACAAACAGTTAAGAGCCGACTGGCGTGAGCACGATGATTGATTGCCCTCTTGTGGTCGGGTTTGCCTTCTTCAGCCCTGTAAGATCGCAGTGTCGTTTGCGCTACAAAATTAATATTTGACAGGCAGTTTTTATAATCACAAATCACATTAGATCTGAAAGGAAAATCTGAAACCCATGGATTTTCATCTTATATCGTGTGAATGATTTTCATGTGACTGCACATTTTAAAACTGCTTAATGATGGACTGCCTCAGCATTGTCACTGCTCTCCCCATTAGCTTCAGATCATCAACCCTCAGTAATTCACCAGCAGACTAACTCTGTCTCTCTCACACACCTGCTCTGACAGCTGCTTAAAAAGACAGAATCACTAGAGACATTAGGAAAACGAGTGAGTCAAGTCAGATGGGTCCATTAAATGTTCACACATAAATCCCCATGCCTTACAAAGACAGTCAGTGAGATGTGTTGCAAAAGGTGTAATATCACTTTAAGCTAAAATGGAAAGCCCCAGAGGAGAACCCTCTGATGATAATGTCTGTCACTGCTCAAATCATCAGTGGGGCATCAGGGGATGTCAGTGTTAAGATCAGCACAAGTAAAGAAGTAGTACTCCACTGAGACAACAGGAAACTTTCATATTTCTGGCAAGCTCTTAGTCACTTTTGGCTAGTGGATTTTTCAGAAATGGATCACTAGAGATCAGGGCCAGTGACTGACTGGCCAGTTTAGTGCAGCTATATTACCTTTCAGAATGTTTTCTTTTAATAAAAAAAAAAAACAAATAAGCATGCAGCAAGTATACAACTGACCAAAAGTGAGAGTAAAGACAAACAAAAATTTGATAATCGTCCCACTCCATCAATTTGATAATCGTCCAACTCCAGTACAGCCTAGTTCTTCTGAACTGTCTGTTCATCAGTCACCAAAATGATTGTGGTTCCCACTGAAATGTTAAACCGTACAGTTGTTTTTAATATTGGTAATAATAAGAAATGTTGCTTGAGCAGTAACTCAGCATATCAGAATGATTTCTAAAGGATCATGTGACACTGAAGTAATGATGCTGAAAACTCAGCTTTGCATCAAAGAACACAGCACACTATTTTGTTTAAAAAGCAAATGCATTTGTGCCTTTAGGTGGGTGCACAACGCACGTCACTGATAGTTTAGTGTAGTGCGAAACACTAACTAACAGTTTGGATATTGTGTGAATCAGAGGTAAAAAAAAAAAACCCAGTATAAATACTGTTCAGTTTCTTGCACAGACTGAACATTTTGTCTCTTGACACATCATTGTATCGTCACGAGACGTTTTAGTCGTGATTCACTTCCATTATAAGACTTACAGACCAACGGTTTGTGTTAAAAATCTCTGTTTGTGATTATACTTAAGAAACAAAGTCACCTACATCTCAGATGCCCTGGTGAATGGGATAAAGCAGATAAACATCACATTTTTGGGTGAACTATTCCTTTAAGTTTCATGTATCTTTACTGAGGAGAAGCTTGAGTTTGGTCACTTTGCCATCAAGCCCAGATTGGTGGAGTGTCGCAGTCATGTTTGTCCATCTGTGAGTTTCTCCCATCTCTATATAAGATCATGGAGCTCAACCAAAGTAACCATCAGTGTCTCTGAGTCCCTTATCCTTCGATTGCTCAGTTTTGGCCAGGAGGCTAGATCTAGGAAGAGTACTAATTGTTTTGTCATCAGCACAATCCTGTCTCTCAGCTCTGCAGACCATTCCTTTGACCTCATGGCTTATTTTTTGCTCTGACATCCAGTTCAGCTGTTAAACTTTATATAGACAGGTGTGTGTGCCTTTCCAAATCATGTCCGATCAACTGAATTTGCCACAGGTTAACTCCAGTCGGAGTATAGAAACATCTCAAAGACGCTTCTGTGAAACTGGAATGCTCCTGATTTAAATTTGTGTCAAAGCAAAGGATATGAAGACTTGTGCAAAGTCATTTCTTCAGTGTTTTCACAAGTTGTGCTAAATCAGTTTTTTTGCTTTGTCATTATGGTGAGTGCGTTGCAGATTTATGTGGAAAAAAGTAATTTAAAGCAGTTTAACATAATAATGCAACATAACAAAATGTTGGTATGAAGACTTCCTATAGGCACTGTAATATCTTTACCTAAATGTTGTATTAGTGATTTTTTTTTCTTTATTTGTATGCTTTGATGACAAAAGGTGTTTTAATGTTTTCCTCATTGGATTCATTCTTTCTATCATCCATCAGAACAAGCAGTGAAGGTTTGACAAAGAAGAGGCAGGACTACCTGGAGTGGCCGGAGTATTTCATGGCTGTTGCCTTCTTATCAGCGCAGCGGAGCAAGGACCCCAGTTCTCAGGTACCTGGAGAGTTATTGCCTGCAGTCCAGCTAGATTGAAATGTGGGTTGTATGATGTATGGTGACCATACATCAATCTGAAATGTGCTGAAATTACAATCAATATTGTTATTTTTGCAATACCTTGATCTTAAGGTCTTTGTTAAAACCATTTTGTTCCAATTAATATTAGTTTGGAGAAATTCTAAGCAGCTTATAGTACCTTAAAGATCCCCTTCAGCTTCTTTTGATCAAAGGACACAGGCCTCTTATCCGCTCCATGTACTGTAAGCACGTATTCTGGTTTCAGAGATCCCCTGCTGTGCGACGACCTCCTGGCCGATATAAACACTCCCGATATTTAAGTGCAATATTGCAGTTCAGTCAAGCATGATCCTCGGTCAGCTCATGCATGCAGCCGTTATTGCTCCTAAAGGCACAGAGCAGGATTGCATATCTAAGACACAAGTGTTTTGGTGAACCGAGAATGCGGGTGCTGTCAGCCTTCTCCCCGCTCACTCACGCTGACTGAACTTTGTTGACAGCGATCTATCGTCTCAGGAAACCCTTTTGCTTTCTTCCTCTGCTGACCTGTGTTGCATCAGATGAATTTGATGGGTCTGGTAAGCCATCAGGTCAGCTGCTTGACTTAAGTTCAGATCAGAGTCTCTAAGTATCTTTTTTTTTTTTTTTAATGTGGTGTATCTTGTTATAAAAAGATTTTATTGCAATTGGATTAGTCCAACACTCAAAAAAAAAAAATATATATATATATTGTGGCATAGTTGAAGTGTTTGCATCTGTTGTATTTATTTAAGTTACATTTGGTATATTTTCAGAAATCTTAGAATGTGAATAAATCTTTTAATTATGAAAAAATGTTTGAATATGGTTCAAATGTGGAATAAGCAAGATTCAGTTAGTTCAAATATGAGATATGGTTTACAAATAGTACTAATAAAAGATAATAGGATTTATTGATGTGACTTGTAATCTTACATAAATCTAATTCTTGTTTCATTTGTGTCTGACTGACAAATATGCATGCAAGATTATTAGTTTTAAAACTGTACTCCAGTTGGATGAAAATTTTATATGCAGTTAAAATGCTGGAACGGTCACAATGTGATGTCATCCTCTGCAGTGTCTTTTTTTTTTTTTTAAAGCATCTTTCAATATACAATGCATCCAGAATGTGCATCCTGCAGGCTCAAAGCTCACATTTCTTTCATTCAGATAAAGTCACAACTTCTAAGTCTTCACATGATATGAATTTGCACTAATTTTCAACAAACTTGAACTTTGGAACACAGTGGAATTCTCATAAGCTTGCGTATTGAGTTTCTGCATTTGCATGTGTATGCATGGAAATCAGTGGACTGTAAAGTGTATTATGACTGATTATTTGACTCACTAGACCGTGAATGTTTTTTTTTTTTTTTCTCTCTAATACCAGGCTTGTGCCTCTAGGCTGTCTTCATTGTGATAGATGTTAGCAAAATAAGCTTCTTTTTTTTCAGGTTGGTGCCTGTATTGTGAATCCGGAAAACAAGATAGTGGGTATTGGCTACAACGGTATGCCCAACGGTTGTGATGATGACCTGCTGCCCTGGTCTCGCAGTGCTGATAACAAGCTGGACACCAAATACCCCTATGGTGAGTTTTGCATTTGTCCCCCTATGGGTTCTTTGCTTTTGAACTGCAGCAAGCATTTACCCATAATTATCAGTCACTCTGCCTCTGTTTGACACTGACAGGTGTTCGCTCGCATTAAACACTCGCCGAAAAGGCTTTTTTTGATTTTAGGCTCTGTCAACGCAGCACATGGTGTCTGTTAACGCAGTGTGACGAGGTGTTTGCTCTCTTGAGCACATAGCGGCAGTCATGGATTAGTTTTCACCTGCATGGGGCTGATGGGAGAGATAAAGGCGGAGCGGCTGAGTGAGGGAATGGTCAAGGTCACTTTGTGGCAGCTATTAGTGTGAGAAATGGAAATGAGCTGGAGCTGGCGTTCCTAAAGGCGGCATATGCCAACTCGTGACTTTGAATGGGTCATACTGCCAAAGGGAAGGTGTGAAACCTTGGAGAGGATTTATCAGTCGTGCACTTGGATGATCCTCTGAACTGTTTGTGACCTGTATTTCTCCCTGGTTTCTGTTGTCAATTGTCAGGCTTAGGAAGACTATTTTTTTTTTTGGACCCCAAAAAGTGACCCAAAATTTAAATTGAATGCAGAAAATTAGTTTTGGCTTGGTTCAGCGGACATCGTTTAGTGTTTGAAAGTTTTGTGTGTTTGTGTTTTCATGTGATCATTATTTAGAGCTTTTCTGGTATGTTTGAAAAGAAGCCAAATTCTTACAAGTTAGACTGTCAGAATACTGTCGATGGGTGATAAGTTTGTATTGTACTAAACCACTTTGAGAAGTTTAATGATTGTGAACCAGTGCTGGGGGCGTGGCTTTGGACGGCGATTCCAGGGAGGGTTTGAAGTCTGTGTTCAGTGCTATCAGGCTAAAGTTAGCATCCAAGATCTCCTACTGCACCTTTAAAAGGAAAGTTCCTATAAAGCAATGGTATTACCCATATATTTGCCACTAATGAATGCATTTTGTAGGAAGTATTTAGTGTAAAATCACACATAACTGATTTATTTCTGAATATAAAAATCTATTAATTGCATTTGTGGCTCAGGCATAGTTCAATTTCATGCAGAGTGACTGTACATTTATTCTTTTTAAAAGATTCATTTGGCATTTCTCTGTCTCTTAATGCACCAATGTGGCACAATAAAGCTAAACCATTCATTGTCTGTAGGATGTCCCTCGAAGTCTTAATGATCAAAGTTCGGCTTCTCTTTTTTTTGTAATCCGCATGTTAATTTGATTATTACAACGTTTACAAGAGCCAAAAAGTTCAGGCAAGAGGACATTTTAACTAGTTTAAATAGAATGTATTTGGTTCATAAAATAAGTAAGAACTTTTTTTTTTTTTTATTCATAGCATGTTGCTATGTAGTTGAAAGGCTGTTCTTCAGTAGGCAATTGTTTACAATCTAGCTGGTCATGTAAAAAAAAGACAAACAACAACTCATGCCCAAGTGGAGTGGAGTGAAACAGTGTCACAACATTACAACTAAGGCTGTTGCCTGACGATTAATTGTCAAAGAAATAATTGAGATTATAAACGATTAATTGACTAAGAATTACATTTTATTGTTAAAATTGTGGAAAATAGTACAAGACTCTGTACTAAACCAGGAAACATTGTTTTTGGGCGTACGCTCATCTGTATCAGCCTTGCCACAAGGATATGTTTTTTTTGTGTGTATTTACGCTTTGGTTTGAAAGCAAACAACACATGGCGCTGCGCGGAGCTTACGACATCTGCATACAGCTTAGATTTGCCAAAATGGCGCTACGCTAATTTGGAGAAATACAGAGGAGAGGAATTGTTTTTCTTTCTCGTACAAAAAGTATTCTTGTTGCTTCATAACGTTACAGTTGAACCACTGATGGCAGATGGAGTATTCTGACGATACTTTTCATACTTTCCTGGACCTTGACACTGTTATTTACTGTCTATGGGACAGTCTCAAGCCTCCCTTTTTTCATCCGAAATATCTTAAATTTTGTTCTGAAGACGAACAAAGCTTTTATGGGCTTGTAACGACATGATGGAAAGTGATTAATGACAAAAGTTTCATTTTTGGGTGGAGTAACCCTTTAATGTCAAAACTGCTTAACATTTTTGCAGATTTGAGAAACCCTTTAAACCCAAGTATCCAAGTAAGAGCACTAGTTACAGTGATTGTAGCTTTCTGAAGGTTCTTGTACAGTACTGTGCCACTAGAGGGTGCTGAAATATTAAGTATCACATTTACTGGCCAACTTGATTTTTGCTCTGTGAACACAATGCTGCTTTTCTCAAAATATGAGACATATGCTGCAACAAGAGAAAATTATGTCTGTTAATATTGTGCTTTTTTTGCTAAAGCTGCATTAACAAGAAGTCATCTTTATTTCCATAGCACTTCATACAACAAGGATTGTGTCAAAGCAGCTTCACATCGATAAACAGGAAATCGCAGAATCAGTTATGGAAATTGGTCTGATTCTGTTGTACGGCAGCTCTGAAAGTCAATAGTGTTTTTATTTAGCTTAAATTAGTTCAGTGTTGGTTGTGTTCAGATAGGGCTGTAAGATTAGTTGTATTTTAATCATGATCATGACTTCTGTTTCTCTTGATTTATTACGCATAATCGTCTGCGATATTTACCCGCTGATTGTTTATCCAGAAAACGTTTCACTACCTTTCCAGTCAGATTAATATACATGCAATAAATGTTAGAATTGATTTAAGAGCTCAGTCCCTCCTACGATCACACAGTTGATCGTACTCCATCATTATCATCATCATCATCGTGCACTCGCTCTCAACTGTGTGTGTGTGTGTGTGTGTGTCTGCTTCCAGTTAAAACACACAATGAGTGTGTGTATATCTGTGTGAATTATTGACGTCTCTCTTCCATCATAACTACATGCCCTCGCTCTGTTTCTCTGCTTTGTGCTGAAGCTCTGCCAAAATAAACGTGTCAGGCTGGTGTTTCGTGGTGCAATGGTAATGTGCCACCGCTGATGGGCCAATTCATTCTCCGTAATTAAGGCGAGCAGAGTGAGTGATTAGACAGGGCTTTTTCTGGGTGATGTTGTGGAGAGCTGACATCTGTTCAGACTCATGCTTTGAAACCTTTTTCCTTTTTAACAGTGAACTGGTGACTGGAGTCTTTTTGTGGTGAAGTGGTACAATGTTGACAAGCCAAGAAAGCTCAATCCAAGTTTGTTGTGAAGCAACGATATTAATCGTAGCTTCTGTGCGGCCACATATGTGTGTTCGTGAACTCTGAACATTTCTAACAGGTCTGTCATGTTATGTTGCAGTGTGTCACGCAGAGCTGAACGCCATTATGAATAAGAACTCGGCAGATGTCAAGGGTTGCACCATGTATGTAGCGCTCTTCCCCTGCAACGAGTGCGCCAAACTCATTATTCAAGCAGGTGAGTGTGTGTCTGAACTCGTTTCTGACTCTGTATGTGTGTGTTTCATGATGTGCATGTTGGTTTATCAATCAACACTTTTATTTTCACTGTTTGACATTCATTTTGTAAGCATGCATTAGTGCATTAGAAACAATTAATTGGTGATGGGCCAAAATTTCATCAATTTATTATTTGGTTGAAATAGTTTTGGAGGGCAAAAATCTCGTCAAATAAAGTCTTGCCCTTTATTTGACGACTTGTGAACTGTTCAACTGACTGCAGTGACAGAGCTTGGAATAGCCAGACCAATTTTTACTACAACTCAGACTGGATTTGTCTGAAAGAAGAAAGTCGTATACATCTAAAATGCCTTGAGTGTGAGTAAAACACAAGCTCATTTTCATTTTTGGGTGAACAAACCCTTTAAATGCAAAAAATACATGGTTTTGATGCTCTCTAATGTGGTGTGAAGGATCTGCCTCGGTGAAAGTGAACCAATTATCTCTTCCTAGTTACAACTAGTTTTATAGCACAGAATAATCCCGAAATAATATCAGAAGGTATGATGAAAGAAACAGTACAACTTACTGAAATGTATCACGGCTCATGTACGTGCTCAATCAGTGTTTCAGCTGCGGAAAGGCATCATTAGAACATCGGGAACGTATCTACAGTCCCATTTTCTTTGTCAAAATGCTTTGACGCAATAGCAGTGTATAATTTGAATAAAAGATTTGTTTACCCTCTTTAAGCTTGAGTTAACTGGCTTTGTCTCACATGTGTGACTCTAGGTGTGACTAAGAACGTACATGTGCTCTCAAACTCTACCTGTTGATTGTTCACGCAGTCCGACTGCCGCCTGCTACTTGTATGCCTCAAGTATAGTCAGAGATATAATCAAGAATTAGTTTTTCGTTAATTGCTACTTCGGTTTGCTTTGTTTGACTTCTTGCAAACAGTACCATGATTTAGTGACACCAAGAATGAATGTAATTATGCTTGAAAGCTATCACTTTCCTTTTCAAACTCTTCTAATATTTACATTTTCCGAGAAAGGCCCAAAATGGAATGTAGTACAGACCTGAGCATCAAACGTATTTTTTTTTTTTTTGTCAACCCCTTTCACCTTTATTAGATTGCATGGCAAATATCATGCGTTTATTCAGGATGAGCGTTTGAGCCTTTGTGCCAGTGCTGATCTGGCTGCAGATGAAATGACGGATGAGACGGGAGGAAACGGAGGTTCTCGATGGTCACCCTTCCATACTGAGAAACCTGCAGTGGACATCACTTTGAGCAGTCGTCGTCTTTGTGAGCCTTCCTGGCTGGTTAGATTCAGCCTACATGGTGACAGGTTGTCTTCTCTTATTTTTTTCCTTCTCCAAACCCTGCTCTGCTGTTATTTTCAATCTCTTCTTATCTGTTGAACTCTCTTAACACCCCCATCCCCAGTCTCTCTCCTCCCCTCCAAGTCTTTTTGTCCTCATCTTCTCTCTCTCTGTTTCTTTGGTTTGCTTTTCCTGATCCCCCTCCATGTACTCTTGTGGCAAAGCCTACTGAAGCTGTGTGCTGAAGATAGCACGACAACGCTCCGATGCCGTCTGATCTTCAGGATGCTTGGCCTTGCCCTGGCCCATCTCTCAGTGGGGTGTCAGCTTCCTCTCAATGTTCCGGCATCATTAAGGGAACACACACAGCACTTTCTCTCCCTTTCGTCTCCTCGCGCTCTATAGGATGCAGCAAAACGCGGCTAAAAATGAACGTCCGACCTCATTAAAATCACCCTCTGATGAGGCCAATCAGATGGAGCTGAACAAAGCGGATGTTTAATGTTTGAATGCTGAGTTTAAAAGAATTGAGTCAGGGGTGTCGTCGCTGTTTGTTCATTTTGAAGGTGTTATGACCATGTTTGTTTACTAGAAGTTGTAAAGCCCCATGATATGAAGGAACAGAAAAGCCTCTGCATGGAAAAAACATGAGGATAAAGGGGAATATTAGTAGACTTGGAATGCGAATCCACCCTGATTCTCTTATAAAGGCAACCAGGCTGTTCTGTGTTTATTTGTGCATGGTAAACCTTTTGATATTGCCAGCCTGTGCTTCTCTAATGGAAAAACTGTAACATATAATTTAATTATAACCAGAGGGATTTATTAAAATGTTTTTTTTTCCCAGTATTTTGGTGCCATCGATACGCATTTCTGTGCCAGCGACACTGCTTTCATTTGCATTAATCCTGTTCCTGCTTAAATGTGTGCTGTGTTGGTCATTTGACAACTGTCCTTGTACTAAAATGAGAGCTCTTCCACTGCTTTATTTTTTCTTTGTCTAATTTTTTTCACAGTAACTGAGATGGGGGGGGGGGGGCATCAAGAAAGTGCAGACCCAGATATTACACCCCCCTCCCTTCTGCATCTAATTTTGTAGCTATTCCTCCAGCGAGAAAGTGTTGCTGCTCTTTTCGAAATGCCGTTCAAATGTGTCCATCCCTCAATCTCCCAGAATGAAATGACACCAAATCATTTTCACTTTCTCTGGCTCCCATGTTGATGTCCCCCCTGCACTTTGGCTCCTCGGTGCCGGAGACGGCAGTTTCTGAAGCACTGCTTTAGAGCCTCTCCTCTCTCTGAGGAATTAAAGTGTTCAGTTCCCAAGCAGCTGCCATCTTGTCACTTCCTGTGACTGTTTTTGGAGGGACTGAGGGACTGTACTGTCACCTCATCTCCAGAGAGCATTCTGGAAACGTAGCATCTCCAGAGTTCTGCTCCACCTTCCATCAGAGCTTCCCTTCTGTTGGACAGCTTGTCGTCTTGGAAGTGTTTTCGAGCAGCTCCGATGCTTATTCTCCTGTTGTTTTCATGAAAAGACATGTTTACATGGAAAAACTACTTGCTATTTCTTTGGACTTTTTCGTATGTATCATGTCAGATTTTAGTTAGAGCGTTTTGAACTTTTTTTTTTTTTATGGACCCGATTGAGTGTTTGCTTTTTATTTTAAATAGCCCGTTGAGACTTGGATATACAAAGTCTTTTTTTTCCCCCTGCTGCACCATAAAATGTCTCTACCAAAATGGTTTTAAGATGTCATAGCCAGACTATTCCATGGTAATTTCATCTGTTCCCTCTCAAAAATTGTTCAAGTAATACCGTGGAGAGGCCCCATGCTTGTAATGACAGCCTTTAATGACAGGTGGAATTCACTCTCAGCAAGTCATTTTGCCTTCGATCAGAGCACTTCTCTCCTCTTGTGCAGATAAAAGAACATGATCGAGACGCTGTGTATTTTGGGGGGTGGGTGTGTTTCACTCTGGTATATTCATCAGCGACTGCAGAAACCATTGGCAATGTTGGACTTCTCTTTTCACCTCTGAAAGCGTTAAGGGCAAGAGGGAGTCTAAGTGGTTTCACCAGATTCCTCACATTTCTCTGTAAGGCTTGGCTAACGGGGCCCTTTATAGAGTCGCCTCATGTGGGCCGCTTGTGAGTACTCAGCAGGATGCGTGGGGGTGCTGCCAAATGCACCACGTGTTTTAAAGATGCCAGCTGGGCAGATTTAGTCTCAATTGGGATTGGTTGATATTGGCTTGAGCCTGCAGCGACAAGTTATCGACTTCCTTTCCTCCTTCCCGAGCACAAGCTCTTGTTCTTTCCTAACAGGCTATTTTGGGTCCCTGTTCTCCTTGGGACTGTTTGTTTAAATTTCTGTGTGTGCGCACAAGTGAGCTTTTGCCTGACCCACACTATCCTTCTGCTGTTTTTGCCTTACAGGTATTAAGGATGTGATATATTTGTCAGACAAATACCATGACGCTCCAGAAATGACTGCCTCCAGACGGCTTCTTAACTTGGCGGGCATCACGTACAAGTGAGTATCTCGAGTCTGACCTTAGTAAGGGGCTGGTGTGTGGCTTGGAAATTTAAGCAGCTTCATTTGCATTCCTGTCGTTTCTGACCGGCCCGAACGATTGTACAATCAAGGCTGTTACGGAGCCCGACCCTCAGATGTGTTGTGTGTGTGTGACCTGAAGCCTCAAAAAGCTTCGAAGCCTTCGAAAATAGATGCTTGGGGAAGAATGAGAAAGCACTGTGCACAAGTCTGCGTATGCCTCGTACTCCATAGGAAATCAAAACGTAACACAACACAAAAGAAGTTATTCAGAATAATTTGGATAACTAAACGGTTGATTGTACCCATTGACTTCCAAAATTTTTTTTTTTCCATACTGTGGAAGTAAATGGGGACTATGAGCTGTTTGATCACCCACATCGTTCTGAATAACTTTTGTGTTCAGCAGAAAAAAGAAAGATCTAGCTTTATATTAGGTGACTTTAACTACACTCAAAAAAATAGCTTTTTGGTCTAACTTAATAAAATTGAAACACATTTCCACGCATTTAAACTAATTTATTTGAACTTAAATTAAGTTAAATGGATTGAGTTAAATTCATGCTAATTTAATGAGATCATCAATTTTCCTGAACATAATTCACTCTTGTTGATCCAAGCAGTGTTGTTGCTGTTCCGAATGGTGCCTTCCTGTAGAGTTGTGTGAGTTTTATGCATTTTTATGAAACTGGAAAGGCCTGTTAGTATTTAAGTTTTTAATGTTTCGTTATTTTGAACGTTTAGAAGAGTTCAGACAACATAAAATTATGATTATTTTTTTGGTTGCCATTGTGGTGAAGAGTAGAGCTTGAGCTTAAACACATCCGTAAATGTTCTATGATTGTGAAGGGTAGAAATGCTGACAATATAGACTTATAGACTTAGCATAACACTTGTTCAGTACAACATGACATTTAGTAAAATTTTTGTAGCATGCAAATAATAATCAGGTAAAAATGTTCTCATTGCATAAGCCCAGTTATACCTCATGTAGCCTGTACCCTAACCACAATGTCTATACTGCACAATGATGGTAACCTCAAAAATAATAATAAACACAAACTCTTTTAAATGTCTCAAATAACTAAACAAAAAACTTTGTCTTTCCCTTGAGCAAAAACGCATTAAACAGCACTTAATGTCAACATTTATTCTCCTGGTCTATCCCTACGCAAAGCATGCTGGGAACTAGAAATCCACTGCCCAGTTTCAGTCAATGCAACATAAATGATTCATGTAGGCCCAACTTAACTTCATTGGTTTAAGTTAACATTACAAATGTAATTTCATTTAATATTATAAAATTGAGTGCAAATGACTACTGAATAAAAAACTTAAGGTTAATGTTGTTTTTGTACTTGCATTTAAATTAATAACTTATACTTTTATATATATATATATATATATATATATATATATATATATATATATATATAAATCTGCATGTAATTACATCTGTAATACATTTCTCATTTAAAAATCCACTGCTGACCCATCGCTTACACCTTAACCCCCTCTTACACCTACCTATACCACCAAACCTGTACCCAACCATATCCCACCTCAATAGCAGCAAAAATGTTTTGCAATACAATATGAACAAAATAAATATATGGTTCTTATGTTTTTATATAAAACCTGCTGCAGTCTTGTCATTAATTTTAATAAATAACAAACAAAAAAACATTCACTACTCTTGCCTAAATAACTTGGGTTTAATACAGTGATGACTGTGCAGTGTTTTATTTAAGTTTTTACATCTGATTATTTCTCTAGTATTTTTTGCTGTTGAACCTATTGTACCCGTAAAACTTAGTTTATTAAATTTGTATCTTTGTTCTGTTGTATTTGCTTTTTTTTATATATATAATTTTCTTATTAAGTATGTTGTGATTTACATATTGCTGTCATGAAAAAAAATCTCTCATTTTGTGAAATAATAAGATTTTGGTCATATCACCCACATATCGAGTTAGATGTCAGGATAAAGTCCAAGAGTACTGGGACTAAAAGAGCAAAATGTAATGGCAAACATTTAACACTCTGAGACGCACATAATGTGAGAAGGTTTTTTTTTTTTTTTTTTTTTAATGAGATACAGGGTTAACTGGAAACTAAACTGAACTCTCTGTGGGGATTGCAGTCGAAACACGGTCCTCTTTATGTTAGAGAGAGCCAGCGGGAGCCACAGCAAGAGCGGACAGGACGGAAATCTCCTCTCCCCAGTTGTATGTACACACTATATATAGATGCACGGTAAATATACTCTGAAGCCTTTCATCAGAGTCAGATCAAATAGGACTAGGGGGACATGAGCCTGAGGAGACAAAAGGAGTAGATCCGCCTGAAGATGAAAATCAGGAAATCCTTGAAGATACTTTCATGCCTCTTGCCTGTCTTTGAGGGTAGCAAGGTTAATTCCCCTGCTGCCTCTTTTTGAAGGCTGTTCTCCAATACTTCCAGCATTACTATGAATTTGTCCTGCTGGATCTCTGCATTTCCATGGCTTCAGCTCTTTGATCAAAGAGCCATAGGATATTTAATGAAGCTCGTATTAAAAGCCATTTGAAACTATCATGATTCAGGAATTGTTCAGAAATTTCACTATACAACAATTTAACAATCCTAATGCTATACTTTGGTTACATTTGGACATTCCAGGCTCTATCTGTCTACCTTCCATGCGTGTATGTTTTGTTTAGCTGCATAGTCTTGCATAATCATAATCTTCTATTTTCTTATTAAATGTGCACAGTTTTCACCTGAAAAAAAAAGGTTTTCAGTACCTATGCGCTGTGTGTGTTTGTCTTTGCAATGAAAGATTTAGACTTGACTTGGACTCTAACAGTGAACTGCAGCGGTAGACTATGTTTTCGTTTTTTCAGTGGCCTATGAAGAGGGAAAGAGGGATGGAGAGGTGTTCTTGAAACCTCACCATTGCTGTGCAGAATTCTGAATTCTGAATCGATTTGCTAAGGCTGAAGCTGGCTTTGCATTAAGGAACATGGGGAGTGAAAGACAAAGCTTTGTGGTTGTTCGTGGACAAAGACTTTGAATACTTTTGCTCTCAGTAGATATTAGCCTCTGTTGTTATAGAGGTTCGATGATGAGGAATAGATTTTTGCTACATCCAGCTCATCTCACACTGAGAGGGATGGGTTAATAAAAGAATAAAGAGTAAAAGGAGTGGATTAGAAAGTGAATTAAAAAGAGGGAAAGAATAAAAGGAAAAGCAGGGAGCAGTCGCCGAAGACAAGGCTATAGGTGGGAAAATAGGGAGTTTACCACCTGCTGGTTTGGTTCTTCTTGGCAGTGTATTTTCTCATGAGATGTTGGGGCGCTTGGTCCCTGCTGGGCTTGCCTTCTGGAAGGGTTACTGCTCGTGTTCTCTCATGAGGTCTAGTATGTAATTGGTTTCCTCGACTCCAGTGTACTGAGGTGAATTATTGGTGTGACAATGAGGACAAGGAGTGAATTCTCTTTCTCTCACTTTTATCAAGGTATTTTTAAAAGGAGGGCTCAGATTTGACTAGTGACAAACTACTTGGGTTTCATTTGGTTGTGCTTCAGTAATATTTTCTGTTCTTATTTCTGTCCTACAGGCAATTCCAGCCAAAGCAAGGCAGGATTGTCATTGATTTTAATTCAATCAACCACCCCGGACCGAAAACATCTAGAGGTTTGGGGGGCGTACAGTCACCATAGACTGAGGAACGTGGAACATGACACTAAGTATTCATAAATCAGACTCGTAGTTTTTCTCATTTATGTACTGGTGAAGGTCTTTGTGAGTTAGACAGTGATTTTTCAAATCTTGAAACTTGCTGGAATTAACTATTGTCAATGTTTTTCTTTTATGTATTTGCTCTGTATTTAGTTTTTAGCAATTTACATGCAAAGTAGCAGCCAGTTTGTGACCTTGGCTGAATGTGCCTTTTGTTTAATTGATTCTTTTAGAGTTTTAGTATTTATGATGAGTGGGATCACAGTGAGGACATTAAAATCAAGCTGGATGCCAACATTAACCAAATCAAATGTTATTTACTTTTTTCTTTTAACCTTTTTTGTTTTGTTTTCTATGACAAGGCTGATTTAGATTTTGATGTTCATTTCACAAATACTAAAACTGCAAATTGCCCTTCATTTTTCAACCATTAACCATTGATGACTGTTTTGCTGATATTATGTTTTTGTAAACACCACAGCAGATATATGTGAACTCATATTCTGTCAAGCCCCAATCCACACTGTTTTGTGCATGTTTTGTCTCTTCAGGTAAGAACCCACAACTTCAAAAAAAAGAGGAGACTTGCATTTGGAGGGAACAGTTTTTAAATGTTACTTATCGTTACACTGGATCACACTCCTAAAAGCTTTATTGTCATACTATGAGAGTTAGAATATAGTTTTTTTTTTTCTTTCATTACATAGCACAAAACACCAAATAAATCAGAACTGCCTACTGCTGCTTTTAGGTTTTGCTTTGTTGCATGCATACATCACTTAACAGTTCAAAAGTTTGACTTTCAAATTACTTGAGGCATTTCATTCGATTATCATTCATTTCATGAGTATCATTTGGTCACTGCTGTACATTCATAATGCTTCATGCAAAAAGAATGAAACATTGTTCATATGTTGGTTGTTTGGCATTGCAATTGATCATGTCATTTATATCTATATCACTTCTGATTTATATCAGGCCTGAGGTAACTAATACTAAAATCATGAGGCTCTTTAAGTGTAATGAGGTAGAACACACCCTCATATACTGTGAAGTATCCATTGTGAATGCTTGCAGTGTTGCAGATAATTTACACCAAAAAATACATTCTGTGATCAATTATTCATGCTGTTCTGTAAAACATAGTTGTCATTCAGGTTTGCAACGACATGAGGGTGAGAGAGAGTAATTAAGTATTTGGGGTGAACGATTCCTATAAAAAAAAAAGTTTGAATAGACTCAATTGAGTGAATGCTTATTAGATCACATTATATTAGCCTGCCTGGATGAATTGCACATTCACTTATGGTTATTGAACATTGCTGCCTATGCAGAGATCACTGGCTGCCATTACTGAGAAAGTCATTCAGACTAGAGTCTTAACGCACCATAAACCAAAGCTGAGAAATCTGACAAAAAGTTAAAAAATGCATGTTTTATGAAAATGAGAAAGAATGTCATTTCCAATATATATTTGCGGATGTCCTTCATTAATAGATGGTCAGTGAAAATACCACATGCCATTTGAGGTTTCTGTGCTAATTGTTTTTAAAATGTTACAGTAAACTTTTAAAGAAAGGTCCTAGAGCATGTATTTTCTGAAATAAAACATGTATACATGTCTACAATATCATGATTTTTGGTGAAACTCTCTAACTCCTTGCAATGAACATGCTGACTACATCAAAGTAATTGTAGCTTTGAAAACCATAATGATGTAGACCATTTGGTTTGTTGCTATTCTATAACTTTGCACTTTTTTAAGGTCGATGTTGTGGCTGCTTATATTTTCCTCTTTGTGTTTTGATGATGTATTGCATCATTAGACCCACCTGATGGGAGTGCTGTCATTGCTGGAAGAGAATAGGCCCAATGAGTTAAAAAAATGTTATTTTGTTCTTCCATTCTTTTACCTGAAATGCAGTATGTTGTTAATAAAGATCACAAATGAAAAAAGACATGAGTTGGTTGATGTATGCAAATTGAATAATGTGTGGAGGTGTTTAGACCTATCATTTTTTTTGGATGACTTTTCTCTGATGATTTGTTGTGGGTGATGGGTCTGGAGGTGCTGCTAAAAATAATTCTTGAAATAGTCTCTTGCAGGAAAGGAAAGTGTTCTGTGTGAGCAGCAAAGGGGGTTATAAAATGCCTCAAAATAAGTTTACAGCAAGCAGATGAAAACCTGTTCATGTGTCAGATGGTGTAGCTGATGGAGTGCTGCAGCATAGTCTGTTCGAGAACCAAGTGCAATCATTCTCTGGAACACAGCGCTCTGACAGCCAGCCAGCCAGCACTGTCTAAGAGAAGACAGAGCAGAGCACAACGGCCCTCTTCACAGGTGAGATACTGATGCCTTGAGAAATGACACGGGTGAAATGCACATCAAATTGGTCACGAGAGCCTTGTTTTACCGATACAATGAAGATTGTGTAAAGATGTAGATTTTTAACTCTACATTTGGAAAGTCTCACTCAAATATTTACAAAAAGCAAACCTTGCAATAACTGTAAGACAAAAGAATGCAAAAGATTAAATGGAATAACTTTAAAAAAGACAGCAGATGCGTCATCATCCATATGTCAGAAATCAGAGGGAAAACTTTCTACTGGAGCAGGTGAGGGGCCGGTTTTGTTAAACGTAGGCTTTTTCTCACAACACTTTTAAATATAAAGGTTAATAGATGATTCCATAAAGAATGTTTAACATCCATAGATCCTTTCACTTGAAAAAAATATTACAAGTACTATGAAGTTCTTCACATTAAAACTTCACCAAAAGGGGAACCAAAAATGGTTCTTCTATGGCATCGCTATGAAAACGCCCTTTAGAAACCTTTGAGAGTGTAGACTATGGAGGGTGTTTGTTCATTTCTTCAACATCACCCTTATGTGTGTGTGCTCTTGTTTTTGTGACACATCAGGACACAACTCTGTATAATGACATGGGTATGACACAGGTTTTACAAGGAGAGGGTGACTTATGAGGACATAACCCATGTCCCCATTTTTCAAAACACTTATAAATCATACAGAATGAGTTTTTTTTTTTTTTTGAGAAAGTAAAAATGCACAAAGTTTCCTGTGAGGGTTAGGGTTAGGTGTATGGTTGATGGAGGATGATAGAATTTAAAGTTTCTACAATATAAAGACCTATTGCACCTATGAGATGGCCCCACTTTTCACCAAAACAAACGTGTGTGTGTGTGTGTGTGTATAAACATAAGCAGTTTGAAATGCACTGAGGATCAGTTCTTCTTCCACTCAGTAAAGTATATCTGTCCTTATGTTGCTGCTTGCTGACCTCAAAAGCAAGTTTTCTTTAAGCTTAATCTTCAAACTGGAAACACAATTTGACACTTCGACAGACAGAAGTCCTCCATGCCAGTATAGAGGCTCTTCTGTGTGAAGGCAAAAGTTTTCAGACCAGAGAGATGCAATCTGTCCGATATGGTGTTTGGCAAATCATGCTCAGCAAGTGTAACAACAGTGACAAGTGATGTGGGTGTTGAATAAACTGAAAATAATTCTGTGTGAGCCAAATCATAGACTACCTTTTGCATTCTAGTATTTATTACATTATCCCACTCTGACAGCGACTTCTTGCATTTCAATATTTCAAGTAACCATACTGTGAGTGTTTGAAGGCAAATGAAATACAGACAGACAAATAATAAATGCAAAGATAAAGTAATCAGGTTTGCATTGATGCTTTGTCTCATTTAGCTCAGGTTTATTATACAGGAAATACTTTCCTGAGCCTGCAGTGAGCTCCTTCCCTGTTTCCTTCCATTTTTATCCTTGATAAAGTGCTGGTCATCAGCCAAAAGCTCTGTAAGTTAAGATAAAAACAGTTAGTGGAAGGCGGCTGCATTAAAAACTCTTTTGGCTGCCAAGTGAAAAGACACTTGGATCAGAAATATAAAGGATGCCTTTAAAAAGTGGAGTGAGCTAAAAACACGTCTTATTTCATTTGGCCCATTGTCTCCATTAAACAACATAAAACCCTCCAATCTGATCTATTGCATGAATTGATGTGTAGCTAATGAAATGACCCGAATGCAGCATGACATTTATAGATGAACCGCAGCAGACTTCACTTACCTTTATGTTTGCTGCAGCATATGGAAAGTGACAAAGAGAGCTCCATTTGAGATCCATCAAGCTTGCTTCCCATATGGTTCCAGATGAAAAAATAGCATGAAACAAGGGAACAGTAGCTTATACAGGTGGCAAATATCCACAAGGTGTTATAGCTGTGATTATGAAGTAAGTGTAAAACACTCTTTATTTGCGTCAACTTCAGATCTAAACGTGTAATCGCTGATACGTATACCGCATGTCTTCAATTTAGTTTACTAACTCGGTTTTATACTCATTTTTGAAAGCACACACAAAAAAGTGACTAATTTATGGGACATTAACTGTACTTTCAACATGGTCTATAAAACCATTGTATGGAATACAGCATATGTTGCGTTGTAGCATGTTTTGGCTAATGCACAGAGAAATTAAATATAATATTTAAAACTGGTATTTCTTTAATATTTTATTTTATAGTGGGAATACTACTACTGTGCAGTACAAATACAACTCAAGTCAAGTAGGCTATGCAAATTCAATCATATTTGTTACCTGTTTATGCCGTCACCATTTCTGCTCTACATGTGGGATTCAATTATTGTAGGCTACAAAAAATAGCTGTAGTTCAATGTGCTTTTTGAGATAGTTATGGTTTTAACACTTCAACACCATTAGATAAAGTTCATTCTAGTATTTATTTAGGCTACGTCATAATGCAAATAAACCATTTTTTAAAATATTCATAAACTAGGCCTACTGTTGAATAAAATAATTTAAGATGGCCACAAACCTCTTTCTGTTTCTAACCATGTCTAATACCCCTTAAGCAAAATTAAATGAAACGTCTATAATTTAATGTATGAGCATATCAAGGCCAGTTCCATCTGGCGTTTGTTTGTTTCGAACAACAGAGGGCGCTACTCGCTGTAAACCGCTCCAGTTCGCCTCTAATTGATATGATTTGCCGCCGATAGAAATCGACAAGGAAAATCTTCATTATAAATGTTAAAAATGTAAAGTACATATGATCTTCCTTCAGAAATTACATGACCGAATCCAGTGGTTGCTCGTATTGTTTTCCAACCGAAACGATCAGAGAACACGCCCAGAGTGAATTCACAAAGCAGTTTGCATTACAACGACTGCATGGCTCATATGCATTAATGCGGATTATATTTTTGAGCTAAACCTTTAGGATTTATAAATCGCTGCATATACAGATTACAGTTATTAATGTGGAGTAGTGCTCTGTGAGGTAGTTTTAATACTTGATTTTTAAAAAAAATATAGGCTAATGCTTAACCAATCATTAGATAGAGTGCATTCCTTTTATTTATTATAAACGTAATATAATTAAATACCACACAACCTATTTATATTTGAATGTACAAAAACTATTGATCTGTAAATCTAGGTCATTTTTGTTAATTATTCATTATAAGAATATATTTTGTTCATCAGCCCTCTGCTTTTTAATGCTGCCTGGCAGGTTATGAAATGTAAATTTATCAGTTAAAGGCATTTAATGTCCTTTGTATCGTAGGTTATTGTTATATATATATATATATATATATATATATATATATATATATATATATATATATATATATATATATATATATTTGTATAGTTTCTTTGATTTTTATTATTTTTATTATAATTATCATTATTATTAATATATATGTTTTTTATCAATGTCAGTGTGATAAAATCAGACGTTTTAAAAGTGATATATAGAGTTATATTTAAGAGTTATATGACATATAAAGCCTAATGCTGTATTCCAGATGATCCGTGCAGTACTATCAACCCTGGACCAGGCTCCGGGCTCTTGGTTAAACTGGCATGTCTCATTGGGTTTCTCTCTTCACATGCTGGAGATCAAATGAGACATTACTCTGTTAGTGGCTCTGGTGACTGAACAGGGTTTTTTGAATATACCCAATGTGTCTATTTGCCATGTAAAAGTTTATAGCATTTGCTATGGCTTTATGGAAAAGGGGAGCTAGAAGGCTGTGCAATATGTTTACATTTATTCACTTAGCAGATGCTGTTATCCAGAGCGACATACAAATGAGAAATACAACAAAGAACCAAACATAAAAACTTTTGGGGGAGTATTTATTTTCCCTTTTTTTCATGAAGGAAATTCTAGGTTCAATCCTAGTTGAGGAATAATTTTGCAAGTAAAACTGTTTGCAAGTAATATTTAAATTTAAAATATGCACATATTCACTCTTATGTGCATGGCCAGTAAGAACTCAGTTAGGAATTACATGAATCATATAAATGTTATATTTTTAATTCAGAACATCAAAATAAAGATAAAAACATTTTTGTTTTTTACTTGTATCCATTGTTTCAGTTTTACCACTGAACATTTGAGAAACTAAGCCAAAAATGCATATAGTATATGTTTTGTATCTCATAGACTACTGCTGTGAGTGTTAAGTGTTAATTTCTTAAAGGATATCTAATGTCCCACGTGCCCCTTAGAGGAACAATATTAAGGTTGAATGTCTTTATATCATGAATACTTTATCTTAACCTAATCACCACCTGGCACATAAAGCCTATCATCTTATTAAAATTCAGAAAGTATGAGGAGGTTGTCTGAAGGTACTTAATGAATTATGCTCATGTGGCCCTCTCCACCTGCCTATAAATAAAATAAGGTGATGGCGTTTTTGTATAGTCAGACTCAGAATATACATCATGGTCTTTAAAAAATTCAGTTTGAAGCTCTGGAAGTAAGAACTTGTTTATTCTTGGTTGTATATTTTAGCTCTCTTTGTTCCAAACATTGTTTGCATTTAATTGTATTCTCACATTAGTTCTAAGCTTCATTCAGATCACACTATAGATTCAGTTCAAAGAATTGCACCTAACAAAGCTTTCTGGCAGTATGATTTTCCTGTATGAAAAAAGGGTTGATGCTGTTATGACAAAAAGGGCATCTGTGTAAGGTGGGCTGTAGGTTTTGGCAGTATTTCTGATGCATGCAAACAGCTGTCCTGCTGTTAAGTTTCATATAAAAGTCATCTTTTACATTAAATATCCAGCCATCTGCAGGTGGGTGTCACTTTTGAATTCCCAAAATGAGAAAGTCAGAATATTTATGCACTACTCTAAAAACAAGTCTGGCTGGAGACGGTATTATATCCTGCCAGATTTTTTTTTTGTTAGGAACCATCTAAAAAGTTTTGGGACTCAAAGTTAGATCAGTCTTACGAGAGCAATGTAGGAACTCGATACCAAGTCGATGCTCAATCAATAAAGGGCTGATGGCAGTTTGTGACTGGGCAAGCACAGTTCAGCTTAACCTGTCTGTGCTTTAAAAGAAACAGTTTAATCCCTGTCTCAAAAAAGGCTTCACATTGGATTCCATCCAGAAGACAGACTGCAATGTCATCCTGGTCTGATTACTATTGCTAATTGTGATCTCTAAATCTTTCTTTGTCTTTCTTTGTTGACTTATTGAGCTGAAGAGAGAGGGTTGGATTGGACTTCTGACAGAATGAAGTGACGAAAACAGTTGCAGCTATTGAAATGTTTTTGTTGTGCTATGCAAATGTTCTTTTATTTAGGCTAAATCGATGACTGTATTCTGTTTATCCTTATTTGTGAAAATCTTTCCACTTTGGAAGCAGATGAGCAACTTTCTCCTCCTGTATCATTGGTTAATAAGACTCGAATTGTTAGTATGCTTATTTTAATTATGACTTTTATTTGTTAGTTCTGTGACCCCTTGGTGTGAATTTATGGAGGTGTTTGAGGACCCTAACTGCCCATGTTAAGTCAGAACAAAAGGTTGGTGGGAGTGGATGAAAAACATATATAGCCTATCCTTTTTTACCGTTGTTGCATACGGTCATAGCGCCACCAGCTGGCAGTAGGAAGTGTGACGCATACTAATGACTGACACAACACAAGGCAAATGTCTGTTACACACATACTGAATAGGCTGAGCTAGATATTGAGTTAGGACTGCTCGGAGGTTATAATGGAGCCCCAGTAATGAGAGCAAACAGACACAGCGCACCTGTAAGGCATCTCACATGTGGCCTGGATCAGCACTTCAGACCTTCTCAGAAATGGCAAACAAAAGAGATGTGCTTGGCCCCAGAGACATGCAGCAGAAGTGACTGGAAAACCCATTACATCCAGTAAGGTTTTTTTTTTTTTTTCTTTTTTTCACAAGCCTTCCCATATCCCAAAAGTGTGCTTTGTGTCTTCTGTTCGGCAGCTGCAGCTGCTGGAAACTCGACCACATTTGAGATGCGGGGCCTTTTGGATGGAGTCCCACTCTGATTGAGAGCACCATGCCACTGTGAGCCTCAAACACTGCTTGGGAAGCACATCTGGTCTGGTTCTCTCAAAACAACAAAGGGACAGCAAAGCTATTTCTCTGCAGTAAGGGATGGGTCATTGCCCATGAAATCAGAGGCCCAAAGCCTTCAGGCTGGCCGCTTCATAAAAATGAAGTCTGACTGTAGGGCGGTGTTTTACTGAGACAGTAGAGGAATGAGGGGCACAGACTGCTGTGTGAGGTGGACAAGGCTTGTTAGACTGTGGATTGGTGAAGTTCGGTTGTCAGGTATACGTGATTGGCTGTAGTAGAGAATCAGACTTCCTCATTAATCTTTGGCGCAGAGTTTTTCTAGGCTGCTTCCAGTAGAGCTATGTAAGATGAAACAAGTATAATTGGAATGTGCCTGGATAAAACCTGAGACGCTTTTCTCTCCATCAGTTCTGAAACATATGGATAATTGATAAATTATACAGAATCATGAAACTGTGAAATTAAGTGATTTCCTGACTAGTTCACACACATGCTTACTATGTAAGATATAATGTAATATTTATTCATATCAGTTTTTGTTTTGTGATATTTCTTTAATTTCTGTTTTATGTGTCTTACGTAGATTTTGAACTGATATTCAATTAAATTACATTCATGCATTTTGCATACACTTTTATCTAAGCTTCTTACTTTGCATTTCAAAGCATTCGTTGTCGACCCTGTGACATTGGCATTGCTAGCACCGAACTCTAGCTACTGAGCTACAGGAATGTGGAATGGGAATTTTTCTTTTTTTTTTAGCATTGTCATTTTCAAACCTGCTTGCATCGATCCAATGTAGTTTGTCAGTGTCTTTCACAGTAAAATATCATAAAGGTTTGATATGATAAGGGGGTGTGTGAATGTCAGAATTAGGTATTGTAACAACCTTAATGCATTTGCATTAATATCCCTGCCCCTTTAGTTTCTTTATCGGCCATTTGTAGATCTGTGAAAATCCCCAGCATCTCAAAACAAGTGTCACAATAGTAACAAGCTATTGTATCTAACTACTATTTAAAAGTGTACATTTGCTTAACGAGTAAGATATGTGGTCACATTTGTGTAATGTATTAATAAATACACAACTTTTTTGAATATTACATTTTATTTTTATGATTGATCTCTGTGGAGCATTAAACATGTTGAAGATAAAAGGTAATGAATCCAGCAGTGACCTAGTTTAGATTACATCAAAATTGCACTTTAATTGCACTCTAAACAGACGTGTCTATCAAATGGAAATCATGAGCTTTTTCTTTTCTTTTTTCTTTTTTTTGAGATGCTGCGTGGCTATAAAACAATACAAAAGCAAAACCGAGCAAAAACAAATGACATAAGAACATCAGTAATACAACTTCCTCTAAATCCTCATTACAAATGAGAGATCGTAAGATAAGTTATTGAATTTACAGGTAAAACCACTTCAGTTTGTAGTAATGGTTTGGAACAAGTTTGTAAAACAGATAATACAAAATACACAAAATGTAGAGGCTGCTCAAAAACAAAGCAATTGAACAAAAACCAATGGTTGATTTGTCGCAGTAGCAACAAAGCTAATCACACACTGCATTTTCAGATTCTCAGTACTTCAACAAATTCAGTCACACAATGCACACATTTCAGGTTGACCAATTCCCACATCAGATCTGATATGAGAAAACATTACTGTTAAGTGACCGTAAACTTTGTGATGACAATGGCATTTTTTTTTTGAAAGTATTAAATGAAATACTGATGATTTTCTGTATAGGCATCTTTCCTTTTAATTGAGGAAAAATAACCAGTTTTTACAATCTCCCTCAGATCAGACCAGAGACGTGACGACTGCAATAATGTATAATGTAGAGGCATCATCATCTTCAACATACACATTGTAGTGCAAAGAAATATCAAAACAGACCACGTACATATTGGCACTAATATGCTGTAAGGAAAAAAAGTGACTTTCCTTTGATTCATTGGGTTTACACTGTATGCATGCAATCGATAGCAAACATATCAGGACGTTTCCACTTCTCACCTCTCCTCTCACAGACATTTGTATCTTCACTGCTACTCTGTAACACATTTCCCCCAAATCTACTTTTAGGTTTTATTAAGAGTATTTTGACTATGTTGAAAACTGGAATTTGTCCATACACTCCAATTGAAGGGCTCCGGAGTACAGTGGGCACTCCTTATGCCAACAGATAACTTGACTGTATTGCAGAGCAACTCAGAGAATCTGTGTAGACCTCATAGGGCAAACACTTTAATATTGCAGTGGTTCTTGTTCTGGTTATTACTAGTGTTTTAATGAAGTGCTCACTTTTTTTTTCTTTCCAGGGGGAAAAGTTCACCCTAACAACAAGTTCAGACCAGTCCACAACTGAAGAAAACCTCACAGGTGGGTAACATCCCCTTCAGACCTCCATTCACTCATGAATAGAAAAATAGGCTCCACCGTACAATTACATGATTGATTGAAAAACTTTTCATAGGAAAACAACAAACTAAAATGGAAACAATATTTTCTCATTCATTAGTCAGAACATTTTATTTTATACAATCTTTAAAAAGCCTTTACAAAAACAGTTTCTGAAGAAGGAGGCAGTCCATTTAGGCATATAAATTATTATTTGTTTCCCCCCTTTGGGGTGACTTTTGATCACTTTAATGTTTGTGGTGATCTTAGATGAATACATTTGTTGTCAAATATTTTAAAGTAAAAGAAATCCTAAATCAGTCTCCTTCATATGGACGATGGTGGAGTTCTCTTTTAAGGTAACTGTTCACTTCATAATTAGTACTCAGTAAATTTCTGCTTTAGCACTTATTTCAGTTACATAAATTCAGCCCCATGCAAATCATTTTTTATTTCTGGCATCCTAACATGATTGTAGGGCAATGTCTGTGTAGAGTGGGAAAAAGCCACACTATCTCTTCTGTCTAATGACCCTTTTGATTCAAGAGAGTTTGATTGTTTCTTCTTGTCAATGGAGTTTTTAGTCATGGTGAAAATGCAGGGATATAAACTCTGTGCAAGTTATTTTTCTCCCATGCTGCCAGTGGCAACACACGTTAATGTTAGAGTGATAAATCCTTCATCTAAACACATTAAAAAGAGCAGAAACTTTTTGAAAAACAATAATAATAATCTTGTCTCTGGATAGAAAGCGAAGCTGAAGCTTGAACTCGTACATCTGGACAGAAAGTCTTTAAAAAGCATTAAGCTTGATACTCATTCCAATTAAAGACAGAACAATACCATGACATTACTGGAAAGGAATAATTTCTGGCAAATTACTAAACCCTTGTTGGGTTTTTAGTATCTGAGTAGTATTTACTCATCTCACAACTGGAAAACAGCTACTCTAAACCTATTGTTGATTACAGAGGCAGTAACGCCATGAAACCACTGAACATAGTCAGACAATCTGAAAAAGAGAGAAATAGAAATAAAAAATGGCAACAATCAGTTTCAGAGGATGGGAAGAGAAGAAAAACAATGTTGAGGATTTAATGACACAGTACAGCTGATTTTATTTCAGTTAGCATTACCACAAATTTCGATAAGATAAAATATTAAAATTCATGAGTATAAACAGTAATGCATGACAAGACGAAAAAGTCTCAATATTTGTCAGATTTTATTTTTATGTATAAACACTGTACATTACTTTCTCTGCGACTAATATTGTTGTACGGATAATTTGAATTTTTTTACTTAAAAAAAAAATCCATAAAGATATTCTAACATCTCTTGTCAAAGTACCGGTCAGTTATGAGCTATATATTTATATATTTTGTTCTGTCAGTTTCCGCTCTATTCACCACCTGGGTCGGTTCAGGAATGAGATTGTACACTCAGATTTAATTATATGAACCACAACTGTGTCCCTTGAGAAATCAAAGCAGAAGAGAAACGATCAACTAGCTCACAGTCTGAAACCTCAGTCCTCACTAGTTGACAAGACATGTTGCTGAGAACAAGGACGGTATGAACCACTGAATTACAGTTGCTGCCTTGCGAAAAAGGCTTTATGTTAGTTCATCTGCATGCAGTGGTCTTTGCATGTAAACACATTTGCCTTTTTTTCTCTCAGTTTTACCACTGACCAAGTCACCTTTAAGGTTTTATATAAAAAGCTCCAAAAAAAAAAGACAGAAAGGAAAAACAAATCATAACTGAGTTTTTTCTTGGGTTGTTCTCTTAGAGAGTCCATTATCCATTCAATGCAATAATGTGAACAAATATGTAGGATGGGGGTGTGTTTAGTCAATGAGGGGAAGTGCCTCAGGTTTTTTCCGTATAACTGCAGTTTGTGTGGCACTTAGGCACAACTCCTCACTTCTCTAACATAAACCCTTTCCCTTTAGTCTCTGGGATAGGAGCTCTGGGAGTGTGTACACAGGAGAGAGGAGCTTGTGGAGCAGAGGGGCAGTAGTCTGTCGAACAGTCTGTGCTGTGCAGACTGTTACCTCTTCCCAATCTCACTCTGCCTCAGGAACTGGATATTGTTGGCACTGTCGGCCAGTTCAGGGTACTGCTCCACTGATAGTACATAGTAGCCGTCGTAACCCAGCACCTTCCCAGAGCTGAGCAACTGCCTCTTCTCCCCTTCTGTCCAAAGACGCACTCCCTCCTCCCCGTCACGTACGCGCTGCTGCTCCCGTGCCCACGCACTTGACAGTGCTCTCTGGCGGGCCTGCTCTAGGACACGTGCCTTCTCCTCATCCAGTGTCATGCCATAGCGCACATGCAGAGCCAACGCGCCGTACTGCAACTCCACATCTGCGAAGCGACGTGTCCGTCCATTGACCACGGTGGTGGACTGTGACACTGTTACATTCACACCGTTTTCTAGACTCTTGCGACCACTCGTGAGTCGCAGGGCGCCCAGGTCACTCTCAGGTAGGCTGGTCTTTATGAAGTAGTGTGTGTCGCGACCTTCCACTGTGAAGTGCAGATCCTCTAGATAGAAGGCATTGTTGAGGACAGTGGCCACTTTAATGCAGTCCTCATTTGCTATATTCAGTGCATTGGTGGCCACCTGGCCCTTACTGGTAATGGCAAGCATCACACCTTTACCAATGAGGGATTTGACCGTGGCAAACCACAGCCAAGGTTTTTCACGGCTAGGACGTCGTCGGCTTAACTGGATCTCTGGCATCCTCTCAAAAGACAGGAAAGCCTTGGCCTGCCTCATAACCTCCTGCTGGACCCCTGAGATAGACTAAAGTGAGCCAAAAAACACAAAACACATTCTAATTAATTATCTGGACCTATTTGTAAACACAATGGGCCTCATTTATAAAATGTTGCGCATAAACCATCCTAAATAAATTTGATCTTACAATTATTTCTCAAATATGTATATGTGTGATTCATAGAATGAACACATGCACAGAAAATGCACGTACGTCTCTCTTTCAGATGTGAAATCTACGAATCGCAAATGATCTTAAGTTGGCACACAACTGAATGGTATCAGCTCTCTACCTTGCAAATGACTCTAATGTCATTAACACATAAAAGACCACCAGTCATCGTCCAAATCCTTTAATTTACAAAAGCAAGCTGCAGGAACAACTTACATTTCCAAAAACCTGCAGTACTCCAACAAGGAAAATTATGTATGTCTGCTCAGACCCTGACGTGACGCTACGCACTTTTCTATGTCAAAGGCAGTTTTCACAAAAATGAGAGTTGGCTTGGATTGGCGCATATCAACTCTAAAAATCAAATCTGTGCGTATGCACGCTTTATAAATGAGGCCCAAAATCTCAACTTGAATGAAAGCAATCAAAGTTACTAGGGCAGAGAATATGATTCAGAATTTTTGAGTCTGAGAGTAATCAAATAATGTTACTTTTCATTACATTATTTAAAAATACTGTATGAAAGCAAAATATCTAGCCAGGTAACTTATGCAGGACAGATGATGACATTAGACTGTATACCGGTAGGTCGTCCCATAGTTGACTCTTCCTCATTTCCAGTGAGGGTTGGGTAAGGTCAAATTTTGGGATGGGAAATCCTGGGATAACATTATGCAGGTGAAATCCAAATGTCACCAGCCAGATGTTGACATCTATGAATGAAAGAACAGATATTGTATAAAAATAAAAATAAAAGATTTTCACAGGTTGCCTGACAGTTTTTCGCCCAAACGTTAAACATTGAAACTAATTAAAATCATAGTTATACAGTGTGCCTTAAGGGCTCTCTCCTCACCTGTGACATACTCCTTGACCTCATGCACCTTGCTGATAGGATTGTTATTGCGGAACATGTACAAATTGAAGGGAGCTGGGTCTTTGCCCACCCTGGTCCAGGTGCTAATATCTGGTGTGGTCCAGCGGCCAGCTTGAATGTCATAGTCCCGCTCTCCAAAGTGCAGCAATCTTGTTAAAGGATCATATAGGCCACCATGGAATCCAATAACCAATTGAAAGTCAGGGTTAGAGTCAAAATAGATCTCTCCATATGCAGTATATTGCACCTGCTTGAGGAGAAGCCCATTGCTGCTGAAAACGGCGAGTGGTGTTCCTGTGTTGTCACAAGCGATGTAAAACTCCTCGCCACTGCTGATCTCCATGGCAAACAGATGGCCTTGTAGGTCATAGTAGAGCGAGGTGATTTCAGAGCTGGAGTGGTTGTAGACATGGGTGATGCGTGTCGGGTAGTTGAGATCCGCATAGAAGAACTGAAGGTGCTGGCCCAGACTGTTGCGAGAGGCCAGGCGTCTTCCTAACCCATCGTAGCGGTACTGGATGGTCCAGCCACTGGCTTTACTATGCACCCGAACCAAGAGGCCCTTGGAGTTATACTCAAAGATCTCAGCACCCCTTTGCCGCAGAAAGCCATCTTCGTCCATCCGATACTGCGCATCGCCCAGCCGCGTGATGCGGTCTCGTAAGTCATAGCGGAGTGGAGTGAGTCGTGCACTGTTGCCAGGGTTCAGCAGGTGTAGGTTGCCGTTCAGGTCATAATTATACCGCCACATCATTTTCTCATTCAGGTAGACTGTCTGCAGCTGCCCATCCATATCATACTCGTAGGCATATTTGGTAGTGTTGGCAAAAGGACCAATCTTTATTTCTCTTTTGGTGACCCGGCCCATGTTGTCATACTGGATAGTGATCCAATACATGAGGGAGCGGAAGATCTCGTACTGGATCTCCTTGATGCGGCCATGGACATCAAAGTGCTTTGTATAGGTCATGACAGCTGTTGATATGATCTGGTTAATGTCGTAATAGATGACGCCGAATTTCCCAAACTGCTCAACCTTGCCAGAAATGTCGTCGAACTGATAAAGATCTATGGGAAGCGGGGTCTCATTGATGACTCCTTGCATGCTGGTGACTCGGAAGCTATTGTCATAGGTGTAGTCAAAGCGGGCATTGACCATGCCATCCTCACTGAAGCGGAATATCTGCCGGTCCACCAGTGGACCTATCTGTCGATATCTGATAGAACAAATGAAACCCTCACTCTGTAGGTTGACAGTTTTCAGCACACCTGCTGTCTCATCGTAGGTGAAGCTGACCCGTGTGCTGTCATATAGGATCTCGGACAGCTTGTTCTGTCTCCGATACTTATAGAGGACACGCCGGCCAGTGCCCAAGTGTGCCACCCGCAAGAGCTGACCGTCCTCACTGTAGTCCACTGTAACTGAGGCATTACTTTCAGGCGGATTGTAGATGTTGCGGTAGTAGCCAACAGAGCGGATAGTTTGCATGGTGTGACGGGCCACACTTGGCATAGTGATGGCGGAGAGTCGGTCCTGCAGATCGTAATCAAAGATGTACTGCCGCTGGCTATGTAAAAGCAGCACCATGGACTGTAAATCAAAAAGTGGGAGAGAGGAGAAATTAACCTAAACAATTCATTACTCTTTCATGCATTTCTAACATGCTATTAAAATGCAAATGGTGTATAAAAGCAGGTATTAACGCTCCATTTAATGATTATTTCTTTGCCTAATTGAGTTCTTCTTGACCCTCAAGCTTCTAAATGCAGGTCTGCTGAATGTGCATGGCTGCATAAATATAAAATGTTCTGCGATTACTGGCTTTAGCCTCATGATTTGCCCATACATATCCTAATAAGGCGGGTTGAAAACTGTTTTCATGCTCTTCATACTGTGGAAATGGAACATCAATTAAAAAGAAGGGGTTTTAAAATCTATCTGTATGCTAAGCTTGAAGCTTGAGGTAAACAAAGTCAGCAAGTTGTCTTTGAGTTATGAATGACTGAGCCCTCATGTTTATTCTATGTATGTTTTGGGTCTTGTTGGACAATGTGAGAGGTGAGTTGAAGCAAAGGATGATAAATAAGTGTTTCTTGCTGTGGGCTTAAGTACTGACATCCCCAGAGCCTTTGGCTGAATGGATCTGAGACTGTGGTATTCAGAGCAGCTGCATCACTCCATATATATTCATGTCTTTCCTGGTAAAATACACACACTGACTGACGTCTGCAGATTTGGAGGTCTATCCTTACAGGCCTCTCCATCTTGGGGAATTGCTACAGTGAGTGTCTACCTTTGAGAAGCCTTCACCTTGTCATCCATACTTGGACAGACATTATTCTAGTTCCCTAGGCACTGCTGGTGGCATATGTTTGATATCCTCTCACTGGTCACGCTACCTGCACATTTGGCAGGCGACAGAAAGACAGGCTAGCCATGCATATTTAATCTACACATTTACACAGTGGTTTTTCTTTCCACAAAACTTTTGTGGTTCCAGGAGAGTGCTCTCTTGGAGGAAACTCACTTTTTTCATTCAACTGATATCTAAGTTCTGTAAAAACCTTATATTTTGTAATATTTAAATGTCAACAAACAAAACTTTTTTAAGAAGATTTGGAAGAATTACAAGGGTAATCACATATAGCAGCGAACAATGTGTGATGTCCTCTAAGTAGGGTTGGAGGTGCAAGTTATTATTTTCATATGACTCTTTGTCTCTTTTTTTAGGTTACTGTTACTGAGTTTTCCCTGTGGTCTCATTTTGAGACTCATTGTCTTTGAGGCCTTACTTAGTCATTTCCCCTACAAGAAACACCCACAACATCCAGTGTCTCTCCCTCATGGCACACACCAGTTTCTGGAGTCTATAAACTTACCCACATAGTTCTACGGAAATGTCTGACCCCTGGATAACTAGGAGTCTTTCTATAGCTATTTCTCAGCTTTCTGTGGACCAACAAACTTCATATTTGTACTGCTGAAAGTTATAATGGTTTGCTTCTGGAGAACCAATTCAAAGCGAGTAACCAATCTAGTAACACCTTGAACTTTAAGAAACTGTTCACCCAGAAATGGGTTCACACAGCCGTAACCCACTCCCATGTTGTTTCTATCCCAGAGTGTTCTGGCATGAAATGCAAAATTTGTAGGTAGAATGTCCAAGCTCCACTTCCATACAGGGAAAGTAGAAGATTTAAATTGCCAAGCTCCACAAAAGCATTTACCGTTAGGGCCAATATTTTTCACCTGCATTTGTGGTAGCATATCATGCTGTGTTTGACACAAGTAATTTAGTCATTTTCAAATACTATCAATTCATTTTTAACTGTAGAATATCTGAATTCAGACTATTTGAACATTCTTGCAAAAATATCTCTTGGAAATGTCTGACAATAAAGGAACATAAATTCAACACACTCCAGCAAATCCTGTGATATAACAGGACTACCCACTATTAGAAAAATTCACAATACGCACCTTGTCCAAATAGGTGTAACTCCAGGTTTTGGCATCAGCAAAGGTTCTGGAGACTATGCGTCCCTGGCTGTCGTACTCTACCCTCTCAACTGTGGGGCCTCTCTGAATGCTAGTGACCTGACCAGTGCTGGAATAGGTGAGGTTGACAGACATCAGCTTACTGCTGGGCACCCACAGTGTAGGGTGACCAGAGGCATCATACACAATCTTCAGAAGGAACTTTCGATGATCATCATATACTTTCTCTGTGCGTAGTGACCGGTCATAATCCACAGACAGCAGGTTTCTACCGTTGACCTTTACGATGGGAAAACAGAATAATTTTTTTGATTATAACATTCATTGCTAACAAGTATAATATATTTTGGTAGGGTTGATTTCCCCAACTTCAGTTACAGTTGAGGACCGAATAGAAGTTGTATACAAACTGGACACTAATACTCTTCCAATCTGTCTACTAGTCTCATTAAATTAAATTATATTATATTAAATTTTTTGCAACTCAGAGTCTTTGAAAAGCCAGAGCAGTTCCCATATAAGAATCAGGATTACATTATTGATGCTCTGAGATGACATGCTTCTTTTGTGGAATAAATAAAAGTGGAGGGAGAACAACAGAGGACAATTCAGGTGCTCTTCATGACAAAAGAAAATAGAGAAAAAATAAGAGTTTAGAAAAGATATAGTCTGGTTCATTTATGATTAGACAAAAGCCTTTTCTAAAGCCATTTTCTAATATTTATGTGGGTTGCGTAATGTCAGAATTAGTTCTAGTTCAAATAGCAATGTGGATATAAGGGTTACGCCAGTTAAGATCAAAGATGAAGCTTCTTTTTCAGTATTTGTAGAAATAACACATTTTAACTTCCAATAATTTACAACTCTCTACACAGTCAAGCCAGAAGGAGATTTATGATTGAGTGTTATGAAGAATATTCTACAAATGTAATGTATTATTCTGACTACACTAGTAAACACACATTACAAAGAGTCTTCTAAATTAAAATGTTTACGTACCCTGAGTTTCCTGCCGAATACTACGACTTTCCCCCTGTTCTGTTCTTTTCTGAAGCGCCACTCCACCAAGTTCTGTCCATTCTCTCCAGGTAGGGTCATGTTTCTTCTTGCCACTGTTGGGTTGGATGCGCCCGCAAGAATATGAGGCTCGGTCTGGAAGTGTGAGTCCATTCCGTTGGCATAGATGACCCTCATAGAGTTATCATAGCCCACCTGGTAGCTGTTTCTTAGTTGATCTATGAGGAGGAAACCACAAAAAAGTGGAATGAGAGGTAGTGGGGCAAAAAGCACAAGAAGAGAGAGTTCATGGGGATTATGTTAAGACTGTGAATTCAGTGTGTCAGAATCACCACCTTGATTTTTATTCTCAAGTCACATCATATTTGGTTTAGGATGTTAGAAGGGGATTTGTAAAAAGTAAATCCAATGAGAAAGACATTAATTTATTTGGTTTGTGCTATGATTGCAATGAAAAATGTATAAATACATAATCTTCTTTAATCTAATTAAATTCCATTTAATCTAATGACTTTTCCCAAATTCACATTTAGTCACCATATTGCTGCCTGTTACCTCACTCTATCAACCTGAATTGTGAGTGTGAAAATTCTGCATCATCAAACAAAATTGCAAAAATAACTTTTTAAATTGGTTTCCCCTGCTGAAACAGACGGAAAAACAGACAGTCCAGTTCAGCTCCAAACTGAGGCCACTGGTTAAGCCAGCATTGCCAGTTTGAGATGTTGTTGTAAAGCCACAAAGTTTCAACTTTTAATGGAAATCAACCTACAAAGTAATTACTTGTTGTCTTTGTATAATAAGCTGGGTTAAGGTTATTAAAAGTATTTCAACATCAAAAGAATTACACGCTTTAAAGTGTGCTATGCAGATGTATTATTTCAGAGCCCAGCTGTCCAGTGTGGTTTCATTCCCTGTGGTGCTTGTGATTATAGTCAAACTATAAATTAACATCTGACAGTTTTACCCCTAATGAATGAGTAATGGGTGTTTGGTCATTAATATTGATTTAACCTGTGAGTTACAGCTTGATTAGCAGTGTGGAACATTTCCAAGACTTTAAGCAACAGGTCAGTTTAAAGAGCCATCAGGGGTCACTGTTAATAATGATAATACAGCAGAGACTTGCCGCACCTTGAACTAATGTGTAAAAAGAGTCAATGGAAGAAAGGTTGGTGGTGATGCTGACATCGTCATCTCGTCCTGATGTCTCAATGTCCACTGTTAGGGCTCTGTCCATCTCCCCGATTAGACTGGTGATAACCCCAGTGGGGAATGTCACATTCGTCAGACGTCCCTCGCTGTCATAGCTGCAAGGCAAAAATGGCATTAGAACACCTTTTGTAATTGGACCTCACTGACATGCGGTCAGCAGTTCTCATTATGGAATGACATTAAGCAGACTAGCATGCATTTACGGTCTGGATCGAGTCCTCTGAAACCTTTGTATGTACGCTATCTGACAGAGGTCAAATTTGTGTATAATTAAAAAAAAGTAGAATGTGAAGAAAAACTTGAAAATAGGTTTACTTTTTAACAAATGCTGGTTAGTTTGACTTGAACACTCACAACATTTCTATACAATATGGGGATTAATCCTTACCGACATAATAATATAATAAAGACTTGTCTCATCTAAGTCACAATCGTTAAGGCCTGTCATTGCCTGCAGTGTCTTTGTGGTTATGGCAGGGTAAGTGAACAGACACTTGGTCCAACATGTTGGCCAGAAGGACCTACCCCAGACTGGCATTATGCAAAACCTTTTGGTACACCACCAGCCGGAAAATGTCATACAAATTCATTTAGCATTTTCACCATGCTCTAAATAACATGTGGTGAAATAAATGGTAGGTTTTGTAACTACAGGCTACACTTTTGCTGAAGGAGAGGACTTAGAAAAGCAATAAATCCTAAAGCAGGAATGTGCACTACAACAACAATCTACACAAAGCTGCACAAACCTTTAAAATATACAAATAAAAAATCTAACAATGATAATAAGTAAGGTTTAGAGATGTGCTCTAAAAAAAGGATCGATAGAAGCACTCACTCATAAAATGTGGTCCAGCCAATTTGGATGCTCTTGGTGGCTAGCAGGCCGCTGTTGCCATGGTAGGTGAAGAGCACCAACTCCTGCCCCAGTGCTGTGAGGGTCTTAAGCCCTCCATTCGTACCAATCGTCAGCCAAATAACTTGGTTGTCAGGGGCAACAATACGCACTGGCATTCGATTGGGGTCTCGACGAACCCGAAGTGTATTTCCACTGCTATCTGTTACAGCGGTGATATCATCCTCATTGCTATAGCTGAAGTTGTACTTGTAGTCACCAGTGACCAAGCTCATAGTATACTGATGTGTTCCATTGGAGTCAAACACGTAGAGCTCTTGAGAAGCAGGTGAAGCAACTTCATAAAGACCCGAAGAGCCTTGTGGAGGTCGATTGTGACGTATGGCACGGATTCGAATGTTTCCCAGGTCAGCTACGTAGAGTGTTCCATCAGGAGAGACCACCAGAGAGGAAGGAGCATTTAGCCTTGCGTCTTTGGCATACCCATCGCCTGTCTGGTAGCAGTCACAGTTAGCGTCATTCTTGCAGTCGCAGTCGGAGGGTGCTCCTGCCAAATTAGAAATCTCGCCATCCGTGCTGACTTGTCTGATGCGGTTGATCTTCTTTTCATCTGTCTCGGCAATATAGAGGACTCCGCTGTAGGACAGAGCGATGGCTGTTGCACCTTCTAGAGTGGTCTGGATGGCACGCTTTCCCATGGTGTACTCGATGCCCGGCACCTGGCAATGCATAGGTCTGCCTGCCACAATGCGCACCTGCCTGTTCTCGGTTATCTGTAGTACAACATTGTTGTCAAGCACATAGATGGAGTTGTCCATAGGATTGATGGCCAGGTCTGTGGGCCACTCTAAACGCACCTGCAGAGAGAACAGATCAAATAGGGAGGTGGATCACTTACGGGATCTTGCATAGATATACAAACGGACAAAAACATGTTATTACATCTCCCGCTTGCTCTCTCACTCTGTGTGCAGTTGATGTTTGGGTCTGACACTGATGAAGAAGGATCCGTTACTTTGGAGGCTTAATACATTGGGTGCCTCTAGTTCATTCGATTTGCCTGTCGCTGGGTCATTTGTTTTGCAACGGGATGCAATTCCTCAGCGCCTACAGGGAACAACTGTCTGGCAAAGAAAAGCCCACCAAGAACAACGCTGTCCACATGGAGGACATGCCTCAAACAGACTTTTAAAGATGGCTTGGAAGGACAGTCTTGTCTAGACGTCTATTAATAAAAATAAAATTGTTCCCTAGCACACACTGTCTTTCAGACATCGTTTATACTGAGAAAGCATAAGAATCCTTCTCTTGATCATGCATTGTCTTGTCTGTCTGAATTATCTGGTTTCAATATTTCTTCACAGTCTCGACAACTTCAATAATGCTGCCAAGTGCCAGTGGGGGAAAGTTATGCAATGGCATAATCTATAACTTGCTTTCGCAAAGACATGCTGACAATATAATTGTCAGCCTGTTCCTAAAGCTTTGAGTGGATTCATTGAGACTTATTCTCAATGAAATCAACTTATATGGCATGACTGGGACATTTCTAGACCAGGTGTCTTCAGTTGTTCTCATGTGTTCACTTCCTGCTCTGAACCTGCACCCTGGCCACATAGGCAGGTTAAGCATCTTTGAAGAGCACCACATTAAAGCGTAATGTTTCTGAACTGCAGCAGCTCCTGTGGATAAAAGCTTTCTCTGCTCAGCCATGGCCCGTCTGTGATTCCACCTTCTGCATAATGGATGAACTCAAGACCAGATTTTACTCAGGGCAAACGGATTTTACTTGGGGGCTCCACAACATGCCACCTAAAATGTTTTATCAACTCTCAGGTCACCACCTGATATGCATAAGGCCAACTTGGTAGCCTCAGAAGCAGACAGAGTACTTTTATATGCTCAGGGGATAAACTTGATTTAGACTGAACATTTTAAAACCCTGAGTGAACCTAAGATTTCCTTGAAGAGCACTTGAGTTATTTTCTGCTGTCCCTATCGGCCTTACTGAGGGAGGTGACAGTTGTGTAGGTTGAGCTGTATATATCCTTAATGATGCACATCGATGACTCGCAAGAGCAAACGTTTGGGTAATTGTGAGTCTGACACCAAGTGTCTGGGTCTGTCCATACCTCATTGAGCTTCACTGAGCCTGGACCCAAGGGGTATGTCAGACAACAGCCTTATGTCTCATCCCCAACCTCCATCACTTAGACAGAGATAAATGGGGTTGGTGGGGAGACCAGAAAACAGAAAGAGCGGGGAGGGATAGATTCTGCCTTAGAATGTGGATGAGAAAGTTTACTAAACACTGCATATCAACCATTTTCAAGCAAAAGACCCTCGTCATAATAAAGCAAACCAGTCCATGTACAATAAAAGAGCATTTTTTAGCCTAATGATTTGCCTGCAGTCTTCATCCAATGTTCATCATCTTTTGCACTATTATTTATTCTTTATTCCTAAAGGACAAAATTTTAACAGATGATATGTTTTCTCTATGAGCTCAGGTGAGTAGATGCATTTAGCACCAGAGGGAGAGCAGCCAGAGGGGGGAGCTCCAGGTCTTCAAGGAAGTTTCTCTGGCTTTCGTTTGGGTGGAGGCTACCACAAAGAGCTGAGCTCAGTCTTTTTGTTCCTGATTTGGGCCTTAAAGTATGTCTTGAGGTTAGTGGATAGATAGTAGGTCTTAGTGCAGTCTACAATAAGTAGTTGGCTGGAAAAACAAACTAATCAGCATGAAGTCTGCAAGCTCTGTAGCTCTGTTTTGTGGCCATTTTAATAGTAAGCTTATAAGGCTCCTTTGATAGTAAAATTGTTTATTAATTATCATAAAACAAATAAAAAGTCATATTAAAATGTAAAAATAATAATATTGCATTTTTTAAATTAATTTCACAAATCTTATTTGAAAAACTCGATTAGGGACAACATGTAAAACAATTGTGCCTTCCAGTTTAAATGAGGGAACAGTTTCAATATCCTAGGGCTGCCCCGTAATAGTTAACTAACTGTTAGTCGACGAGAAGTGGCTTGTTGACCAAAATTTTATTAGTTGCAAATCACACAGTCTGTGACAGACAAATCGTTAAGTGCTGGTCTGTGTGCTAATATAGTACATTGGGCAGAACATACACTAACCGAACATTAAAGCAACTTAACATTGCAGCTCAGTCTAATGTTAGCCTGGAAAAAAGTGCTCATTTCACATGTTTGTGCGGAGTGTGGAAGGACTCGGTTGGGCTACTGTGATCATTTGCTCTTTAAATATTTTGTCATTTTTGGTATTACAGATAAGAGAAATGCATCTTTCGTATCTTTAGAGACTCTACGTTTATCCGTGTGCACTCAGAATAACAACAAAACGTTGTGCTTTTGTAAAATTATTAAAGCAAACAGGATGTGCTTTCTGCTGTCTCAAACTCTGTGAACTTGAGTGCATCACTTTGAAACTATGTGTATTCTTTCCTTATTAAAAACATAAAAAATGTATCTATAGAGAGTGAAACTTTTAAATGAACCAATTCAAATAGAAAACAAATATTCTCATATTATGTAATCCATATGAAACATGTATACATTCGCATACTGCGAAGATGACGAGTCCGTGTCGCCGACTTCATTTCTTAAACCGAAAACAGAAGCACTAGTGTATTAATAAATAATTAAAACGTTAATGCAGTGTACTTGCTGTTTTTCCCTAACACATTCATAATTATTATATTTGCCGGTGTGCTGTGGCAAGCCTTTTTTGCGTGCACTTGAGTGCTTTTTAGGCTATGTAGGCAATTAAAGGCTCATTATTATGATTTATATGGTTTATTAATAAAAATGCGACTAATGCTTAAAATGAATGACTACTAGTCAACCAGAAAAATCTTTAGTTGAGGGCAGCCCTTTTCCAGCCTTTGCTTTTATCATTGAAACAAGGCCACTCATCCTAACACCACTTCAGTAATAAACACAGCTGAATCTTTGTACTGAGAATCACAGATTGCATTCTGAAATAAATCGAAGTTTAGCCTTTCTGCCCTCTAATATTAGTTTTAGCCCAGTGGCATAACTGGACTGAATTCAACTCCATAAATCATACTACATTCAGGTTAGCAGTGTTGCAGCTTTTCGTTTGTGGCAGCAAAAATAGACAAATTTATATTTAAGCTTGAAGTGCGTTAAACTGTGATAGAGCAGGTGAGTATGAATGTATACCTGTCCGATATGCATGCTGGTATCACAAGTCAGAGGACGTGCGGATGTGAGGTCATTAGACCCCAGCAGTGTTGAGATGATGCCATTCCGGTCTACTTTTCTGATCATGGAACCATCCACAAAGTAGATGAACCCATTCTTATCCACAGCAATGCCTGTAATTTAGAGAGGGGGCAGATGTGACAGCTGCAAATAGACACACACACTGCACCTGCAAACAGGCGAAACACGACTGGTACACATGTCACGCTTGCCCCTGTGGTTTCCAGGTCACTGAAGATGCAGCACTTGGTGAATAATTCACAATGTGCTTTTGGGTGGTGAATTATTCCTGAGCTAAGAGTGATGTTGAGTGCAAGTAATATTCAGGAAGCTGTTTTTTTTCCCTTTTTATCTAGTCAGAGCTAAAACCAAGAGGAAAGGAACTGAACCTTTTGGCACTCCGATCCAGTGAGGATCACAGACCTCTCTAGTTCTCTCACAGAAATGTATGGGTCTCTGTGGACTTCTTAATATCTGGCTTACTGTGTTGATAAGTTTAACTAAACATATATTACTTTAATAGCAAAACGAGTTTTTATGCTATTTGTGTGTGTGTGAGAGAACAGAAGTGTGTCGTGTTCAGCTAGTGTCCATATTGATTAGCGGCATTCAGTCTCTTTACCTTTGGGTCCCAGCAGTATCGCCTCAGTGGCCTTGCCTCCATCCCCACATCGAGCCTCATCAAACGGCAAACACTGCTCTCCGGTCCCTGCCACAACCTCTGCGTTCTGCAGCAGCTCTTTGGTTCCCGTCAGGGCTTTAGGCCTAAAGATCCGTCTTGAGTTGGTGTCCGAAACATACAGCTGACCTGTCATTGGGTCTGTTGCTAGGTAGTATCTATGTGCAGGATTGTTGCTAACAGGACAAAGGTAGAAATTCCACAATTACAAAAAGAGCAGTATAGTATACTAGCACACAATAACATTAATGAATTATAAACAAACAGATACAGCAACAAATGAATGGGTGAATAAGCAATGTTTAAAGCACTGAACAGAGTTGACTGAAAACTATTGTAGTCAAAAGTTAAAGGCCTACAGATGTGTATAAACGTGATCACTAGCTATTGTGATTATTGCTTAAGTGAATGTACTTGTTTGGCCCGGCCGGTTAGAGGGGAAAGGAGTTGAGCACTCTGTCAGGGTGAACCTAATGCATTATGACTGGAAATCACTATCGTCTGACACAACCATAATGATGCCCACCAAACTGTCACATCCTTTCAATCATTTGCACTTCCCACCCGCACCCCTACGACAGAGGAAAAAGCCAGCGAGCAATATGAAGTGATGTATCTGTTTGCAGTGTTTCAATTAGAAGTGACTAATGTCTAAGAATAGTGCGCAGACACCTTGCAAGAGGGCTGGCTGATGGGCAGGCCATTTTCGATATGTATGTTTTGAAACAGATGCGGGCTGCTGTAGCTGAAGCATCTGCTTTGCACAGAAAAAATCTGCTAACTTTAATATATATTTAAAAAAAGGTGTTGGCTCCTGAACTTATATGAGCTGTGTGATAAAGGGGTTCCGTGCTTAAATTGAACCTTTTTTAGTGCCAAGACCTAGTGAGCTGTCTACGGAGGTAGGATTTTAAGGCATCATAAGCATGCTCCCGATGTGAAGGTCACCTAAGGTACCTCTGCAATGAAGCTCATTATGTTTTAGAGCAGAGATTGTGTTTACAGAAAAGAAATGAAAAGCAATATAACAATAGATCTATAAAGCTTTCACATGTGCTAATTATAATGTTCATAATTTGAGTCAGCATGCTTCCACCAACACAGACGAGGGGCTAAGAAGGTCTCAGGATGATGTTAGTTACTGTTGCTATGTGGTACAGACACCACATCACACTTAGAGTAAATAAAGATTCAAACCAGTTTAAACTAATATAGCATAAAACATTTTGCTGTGCCAAATGGAAATAAATGTGAGTTCTGGGGGTGAAGCGGCTTAGAGTTGGCTTAGTTTAAGGACACTGAGGTTTGAGGTCGATAATCTCCGAAGTTTATGAGGCTCTGTGGAGCATTAGGGTAATATGGGCATGCCTTGATGACACATACAGATGGGCCGAGACATCTGGGACAAGATGAAGACGAAGGCTAGCCATTAGGTGGCTTGTAATGTTCACCAGCCAGCAACAGTGGTTGTGAATTAATAACTCTTAGCGCTTATTAATTCAGAGTCATTAATGCTTAATGGGCTGATTTTTGTTTCTCAAAAGCATTGAGAAATGTTAGTGGAAAAATTGATGTGTCTAAAAATACGCCCATTTAATTACTTAAACTCAACCATTTTGCTCACACACGGTGCAACCATATAGCGAAGTTGGCCTCTAATTCCATTTTAAATGATTCGGTAGGAGGTGGAGAGGAATGGTTAGGATGTCCATGGGATTCCTAAATTTATCCCTGGTTGCAGATTTATTCAACAGGCTCTAATGGCTTTGGCTCGCCCACTTCAAATTACTCACATTTATTTCCATTCATGAGCTCCATACGTCTGCGATTAAACCCTACAGAGGTTTAGAAAAGAACTTAATGTAGGATATCAACATCTACTGCGCTCTGTACATCGCCCCTCAACTGGAACTATACAAACATGTGTGGGATGATGAGGGCCTATTTGCAGTGTTTATCAGGAACTCCTGCTTGTCCAGGGCGGAGACATTTGGAGCAGTTAACTCAAGGACTGAAGACCTGTCAGGAGAGGGTTTTGTCCTGAATCCTTCCTGAAAAAACAGGTCTGCACTAGTGTCAGCTAAAATGGACGTCTGTGTATTTTACTTAAGTCTTTTCTGACCGATTTGGCCCCAGAATCAAAGCGCAGACGAAATTCTAAAAACAAACTAGTTCTTTCTAAGCTACATGAGGTATCTTTTGTCTTTCTGGTTTATGTAGTATGCCACATTAAAAGAAAATGTTTTATTTGAGTTCTACATAAATGCCTCAGCTAAGCTACCCTTATATCCACAAAAGTGGAGAAAGAGATTTCACAGAGCAGACAAAAGAGCTGAAAGGAATTTCTCATTGTGTTGGGAACTTCCCCATGGGATCTGTGATGTTGATTTAAAAACCACTGACATACTAAGATTGTGTTTGAAGAAAAATGATAGCCATTATGTTTAATTATTCTAACGATTTTGTCCGGAATTCAGATCTGTTGTCATAACCTGTACAGTAGTGTTTCCAAGGGATCTACTTCATTCCTGCGCCATCAACAAAAACATCTGAAGATCTCCTAAATATATAGTAAAGCCTAACATCTAAGACCACATTGAAAACCTTGGATATAAAAGGCAATTGATTTAAAAACTGACCATCTGAGTCATCATTTTTCTGGGGGCCTGAACCGCACCAGCATTTGTTTGTATTGTTTTTTTGTATTGTATTTGTATAAAAGTTCAGATTTCGTTCCATTGTACAGATGGAATGCTTTTTAAAAGCTTTTAAAATTATGCTGGTTCACATGATCAGGTTTTACACAAACATGTGGAAGTCATGCAGCTAGAGTGTATGACGAATTTGTAAGTTTCACTTAAACTGTAATGCAGATATTATTTAAAAACAAACAAAAAAATCTAGTGGTCTTAGACTTTCAGACCTCAATGTATTAGAGATTCGAGCAATGAGCTTTAAAGCAAATTAAGTATGTGAATAAAATAATACCAAGGAAATCAAACAACTAAGAAAAATCACAATGTCACTGGTACGCCAATAAAACATTTGTTTACTTCTGATAGCATGCCACAACACTTATGGAGAGACAAACACTTGTATAAAGAATGGCCTGCAACCAGACTGAAAGGGGCTGTGCATCTGTGAGAGAGTTGGAATGGCTTACCTATGTCTGAAATCTTTATTTCTTAGGGTAGCAGAGGAAAAAAAAGAGCAGAAATAAGAGCGATAAGAAAAGGCAGAGAGAGTAAAACAGCAGAAGCACATAAATCTTGTCAAGAAAGGGAAAAAAACAGGTGTGCATTTATTAATCTCTACTTCTAACACGTAGACAGGAAATAATGCAGCAAGACGGGCCTGTTAGCTGTACTTTGTCTTGTTTCTTAAACGGAGTTGGATGTTTGAATTTTCCACCTGGGAACTGAAGAGCAGTATGAGCTCACAGCACATGCTGAGGTTAACTGGCCCATAATAGCAAATTGATTGTGTCCCAGACAATGAAAAGCAATTCCTTAAACATTGCCTTTAGCCGCACAGAAGCCACGCTGTGAATATGTCACACAGAGGACCACCATTTCATTTGCTTCATCCATGTGTTTTACGGCTTTAATGAAGGAATTTAATTTACAGGAGCAGCAGACACACAAAGATGATACTGAAACCTGTTAAGTGCTGGGCCATTTATAGAGACCTCGTGTGAGCACACATATGAGAGATTTTTACGCGAGTATCAAGTTAGGGGCAGATGGAAGGAACGGAAGATGATAAGATAAGGTTAAAAATACAGTAAGTGTCAATGATAGAAAGACAGAGGAAGGGAAAACATGAGATGGAAAACGAGAGGCGGCTAAAAGGACGAGACAGACGATTTAGGACAAAAGAGAAAGGAACAAGAGATAAGGAAAGAGAGGAGATAAGGGGTAGCGGTCATGTATCACCGCAATGGCTAAATGAGGTGCTCCAGGAGAGTGGAGAGTGACATGAAGGGCCCTCTAGGCCCGGCCGAGTGTGAGGGAAGAATTTATGATCATTTCAGTGGTGAGAGTCTATAAAAGACCCGAGACACGGCTCTGATTTCATATAGAGGAACCCTGAGAGCACTTTGAAAGAATATCTACGTGTCTCTTTCTCTGTGGATGTGTGAGCCCACTCTAGATCTAAGGAAAGGAAATGACAGGTCCGGAGGTTAGAAAGAAAAGGGCACATGTGTTCACCTCATGCTTGCAATGTATCAGCTCTGCACTTCATGGTGTTTAGATTATAGACACACTGTGATCACAGACAGGAGGTAATATACTTTGAATATTTCAGATAGTTTAGATTATTAAATCACTATCAACACAGCTTCTTTTTTAAACACATACCAAACACTCAAAACTATTATAGAAATGGAACATTAGACAGCTTTTTGGAGATATTTTCCTGTTAAAGAGAAAATGTCATCATTTACTAACCCTCATGTCACTCCAAATCTGAATGTGTTTTTTATCCTATGTGGAACGTAAAAGGAATTCATTTTATGTTATGTGCAGACTTTTATTTTCCATACACTGAAAGTGAGTGGAGACTTTGGCTGTTGAGTTTAATTTGACCAAAAAGAACTTGGACATATAAATAACTACATTTTAAGTACATTTTAGCTTGCATTTAGAGATTCAAACAGCATTTTTTAATTATTTATATATATTCAGTTTGTGCTGCCAACAGTTGTATGCAAACTCCTAAATGATGAGATCTGAGTTTTTGAACATCAGCTGAAATTGAAATTAAACCACGATAGATCTGGTGGCATATAAAATGCCCTGCAACCAACAAAATACAATTACATTTCAATGAAAGAACAAACATACTTTGAATCAATTATAAGCTTTACGGCTGTATTAAAAATCTCCGATTAATTTCTTAGAAGAAACTAAAACAACTTTGTTTAGTTGGCAGAAAAACTCTGAGAGATAAACACTGTTATTTCTCTGAGCTCAGTAAATAAACACACATAGACGCGCGCGCACACACAGCCTTTGATGTGGGCTGGACGAGCTCAACAGAAGGCTTGTGGTGTATCATAAAAAAGCGAGGTATGGGAATATTCATTTCTTCTTGGCTTAAGGGGGCGACAGCACCAGTAATGAGTCACCCTCATCAAACGGGAACTCTGTAACTGTCAGCATGTTCTTCTCAGACCACATGAGACTTACACTGGGCTGAGTGCCCCATATTACAGTCTAACAACATGCAGTGTTCATATCATTAGCACAAAGGCTACATTATATTCTTTTTTTAATGTACTAGCTTGCGTTTCCTACCTTAGCTCCATAACACTAGTAACGTTTCCAGAGGGAAAGATGCGTCTTATGTAGTTAAAGTCACCAACGAACAGACTGCCATCAGATCCACATGCGAGGGCCACTGGAGCCAACAGTTTGTTGCCATCAGCCTGGCCATTACAGCTGGGGCAGGAGATACTGCGCCTGCGCCCATTACCCATAATGGTGCTGATCACTGGAGGCTGCTGGGAGATGAAGACGTTCTCACCGTTGCCTTTGTAGAGGATGCCTGCGGGACAGGAAGAGAGGGTCGTGTGGGTGAGCAACTGTATAGTATATATCATCACGGAGCTGAATTTGAAAGATGAAGGAGGCAAATTAAAAATGAATAGCCTGATCTAATGAATATCCATGACAGTGATTCTGATGATGTAATGTTCATTTATGTGTTTGATATACAATAGTCAACAGTAAGATCCAGTACTCTAATATGACTGGATGAGTAAGTTCAAACGTCTGTGTTTGGAATGTTCCAGACGTGTTGCTCCGTATATTTGCATTATTATGTATACAGACCAACACAGACAAAACATTCACTGACAGCCTGTCTGGAAAACTGCAAACACAGACATGATGGTTTGTGTGTGTTTACCTGACAATCCCCCCTTCAGCAACCTGAGGATAAACTGCACTCAAGGCCAGAAATGTGATAGTTCAGGGATTGAACCTACAACCTTTCAGTTATCAGCCTTAATCTAAAATTATCAGACCATACCAAACCAATCAAACAATTATCAAAAGAACAAGAACGAGCCATAAAAATGTAATCAGCCGGTAATACCGGTTTACTGAATGAGAGGACAGTTTATCTATGCAGCATCTCATTACTGTTATAATAACCTATAAATCCCATGCACAAACAAGAGATCTGTTTAGTTCATTTAGTATTCTACCTCTTTATCTATACCTTTGGCTAAATAGGATATTAAATTACTATTTTTATCTTCTTAAATAAATTAGGCAGAAATAAACAAGGAAACGTATCAAATTGATATTATGAACAATTAGGAATAAAGAACTGCTTCATATCTTGCGTATTAGCATTTCTTAAACAGTAATTACATTTTGCTTTTGAATATTTTATTCTCAGATGTTTTTCACCTTAATTTAATGCTATCAAAGGGTGTTGTTGTTTTCAAACTTGTTCACAGAACCGTCTGGCAAATAGTAATGTAGCATTCTGATACTTCAAGTGCTAATATATTCAGCAGTGAGAAAAGGGGGCAATCTGGCAGAAGTTCAGAATCAATAAACAGCCCAAACACATGCTGCCAGAATGATTATATGGCACTGGCGACTTAAGCAAATCGATTAATCGAATCACATGATGAAATGACTGTTGGGTGCATCACAGTAAGTTTAAAAAATAAAAACTACATCAATATATTTTTGTTTTTGTTTTTGTTCCCTTGAATTAGTTCCAAATGAAAAAACTAATACTCATCCCCTCACACACTGTTAAAATGATTTCACAAATTGCTGTGGACTCTTTTCAGACTTCTTAAAACTTGTTTTAAGCTTTTATTCTGAAAATATTTGCCTGTGAAAACATGTATTCCATTATTAATGTTAAATAAAAGCCAGTTAAGACTTAACTATCACCAAACTGTGCGTGAACATGTCACTACCCATCGTGACTAAAGTTATTTCCTGCTTTTCTATCTGTGACTGCACCTCTTCCATTCTGAATCCAGGTAATACACCCTGGTTAATCCTGTAACCACAGCAATTGTGAATTTGCGTGCCTGCAAGGTCGAGTATATGAGGGTGAAAAGCATGTATGAGAGTGTTTCTGATAATTTGTGCCATGTTAAACACCTTTGAAATGCCACAGGGTGTAGGTTTGGGCTGTGTGATGAGCTCGCTTGGCCACAGGTTTGATCGTCGATGTTGTGCTTTAAAATTCTCCCTCAGGACATATTTTAATGGTGCACTAATAGCAACACCAGACTGACTAAACCCCACCACTGCCCCATCATTTCCCTTATGCACTTACCTTGTTCCTTTGACAGCAGCATTACTAGAACTGTTCACAGATTTTTCTTTTGCTTTATGATAGGCTGGAATCGTATACATACACCAGATACAAATATTTTAACTGGTAAATGATAATAAACTATCACAAAAACAATGTTACAAAAATATGAAGTTAAAAGAGGAGAAAACATGCCTTCAAACATTTCAACTGTTAAACGCACTGGGAAATTTGAAAATCACTTCCAGAAAAAGCTTACAAAAGTTCTTGTCAACTTTTTGATAAACACGGTGACTAAAACCTATACGGCAGGAAAGATCAAGCCTCAGGTTAGCAATAAGAAGAACACAGGGGGTCTTTTATCAGAGTGGAAAAAAAAGAGGTATGAAAGTTTTTTGATCTTTTTTTAATGCTGGTTAGGATCAAGGGGGCACCAGGAGAGGAGGGTCAGCAGGAATGATCACTAAAGTGTGCATTTATAGACAGAAATATCTTCATGATTTATGAAAGGGAATTGCAAAATGTTGGAGGAGGGAAGACGAGCATCAGCGCTGATGTGCTCACTGGCACATTCACATTTGGTAAATGAGCATGTCTCGTTGTTGACGTCTAACTCTCCACTAATAGGTTCTAATAAAAATACCTTCCAAATTGTTAAGTCTTTGTAACATTATCGTATTTTAAAAATACGAGTCAGCAAGCCTTTGAAATTGTAATAAAGGTGCACCTATGGTCAATAAGGAATTTACAAGCTATTGAATAGCTACCTGCTTTCACGATGGAAGAAACATTAAATTTTAACAGCCAGTTTTGAAATGTAAAGTGTGTTGAAAGCGCATGTTGCTTCAGCACGTTTTCTCCATTCATTTGAGCAGGTCAATACTGCATAAATGTAACAAAGCACTACAGTAAAACTGTTCATTTAACAAACAGAAACCAGGGAATCCTTAAATACAAGCTGCACTGCCCCACAAGAAACTCAAAATATCTGTCCAGACACTCATGAAAGCGAAAAGGAAAAATATCAAATATTCTATACTCCCATTGTCAGGCAGAGTTTACATTCACATTCATATTCTTAGCAGAAGCACACAAATCACATTAAATGGCAGGAACCAGCACAGATAGCTGATGAGACAAGACACCTGCTAAGCTAGGTCTCAGAATTTCATACAGCGTGCTGAATTTAATGGTGTTGCTGGCTCTCGGTTCCCATAGAGAAAGCAAACAAGACAGAGAGAGAATGGAGACAGAGGGCATCAGGGAGAGACAAGCGATTCGTAGACGGAGCAGAAATAACATGTGCCACCACAAACCGCTGTCATCCACTGTGAGTCCTCAAATTAGAGTCCACCACAAGTCTCCTGTCAACTGTGAACTCCACTAACTTCCTACTGCCTTCTCAGCACAAGCCCTCCGCACAGAAGGAGGAGCGAGAAGTTGTACTGCAAAACCTAGCTGCTACGCTGCCTACATCAGTACTGTCACGGAACCTCAGAAGTGTTCGATTTGGAATGCTCTACATCGGCAGCAACTTGTATGCCACACAAATAGCACTATGTAGTGGAGAGACTTGACTCAACTGTTTCCAATATAGTGCGAAGCATGAAAATACACAACTCGCACAAAGATTGTTGCATTACAGTAATGAAACCCACACCACACCTGTTCGATCTGCCGTGTGAGGGCTTGGAAATGCGAGCGGATATACAGTATTGTTCAAAATAATAGCAGTACAATGTGACTAACCAGAATAATCAAGGTTTTTCGTATATTTTTTTATTGCTACGTGGCAAACAAGTTACCATTAGGTTCAGTAGATTCTCAGAAAACAAATGAGACCCAGCATTCATGATATGCACGCTCTTAAGGCTGTACAATTGGGCAATTAGTTGAATTAGTTGAAAGGGGTGTGTTCAAAAAAATAGCAGTGTGGCATTCAATCACTGAGGTCATCAATTTTGTGAAGAAACAGGTTTGAATCAGGTGGCCTATTTAAGGATGAAGCCAACACTTGTTGAACATGCATTTGAAAGCTGAGGAAAATGGGTCGTTCAAGACATTGTTCAGAAGAACAGCGTACTTTGACAGATCAAAGACAGTCTGGAGTTACCTGTAAGTACTGTGACAGTTAGAAGACGTCTGTGTGAAGCTAATCTATTTTCAAGAATCCCCCGCAAAGTCCCTCTGTTAAAAAAAAGGCATGTGCAGAAGAGGTTCCAATTTGCCAAAGAACACATCAACTGGCCTAAAGAGAAATGGAGGAACATTTTGTGGACTGATGAGAGTAAAATTGTTCTTTTTGGGTCCAAGGGCCACAGGCAGTTTGTGAGACGACCCCCAAACTCTGAATTCAAGCCACAGTACACAGTGAAGACAGTGAAGCATGGAGGTGCAAGCATCATGATATGGGCATGTTTCTCCTACTATGGTGTTGGGCCTATTTATCGCAAACCAGGGATCATGGATCAGTTTGCATATGTTAAAATACTTGAAGAGGTCATGTTGCCCTATGCTGAAGAGGACATGCCCTTGAAATGGTTGTTTCAACAAGACAATGACCCAAAACACACTAGTAAACGGGCAAAGTCTTGGTTCCAAACCAACAAAATTAATGTTATGGAGTGGCCAGCCCAATCTCCAGACCTTAATCCAATTGAGAACTTGTAGGGTGATATCAAAAATGCTGTTTCTGAAGCAAAACCAAGAAATGTGAATGAATTGTGGAATGTTGTTAAAGAATCATGGAGTGGAATAACAGCTGAGAGGTGCCACAAGTTGGTTGACTCCATGCCACACAGATGTCAAGCAGTTTTAAAAAACTGTGGTCATACAACTAAATATTAGTTTAGTGATTCACAGGATTGCTAAATCCCAGAAAAAAAAAAATGTTTGTACAAAATAGTTTTGAGTTTGTACAGTCAAAGGTAGACACTGCTATTTTTTTGAACACACCCCTTTCAACTAATTGCCCAATTGCACAGCCTTAAGAGCGTGCATATCATGAATGCTGGGTCTTGTTTGTTTTCTGACAATCTACTGAACCTACTGGTAACTTGTTTGCCACGTAGCAATAAAAAATATACTAAAAACCTTGATTATTCTGGTTAGTCACATTGTACTGCTATTATTTTGAACAATACTGTACGTACACCCACATGCACAACTATGAATGTCTTCAATTAGACATATACAGATCAAGTCGGGCCCCGAATTGAGAATGGCTCACGATGTGGGATGTGCTGGATTATTCATGGACATCAGCAGGAACTTGTGTGACAAACAAATAGCACTATGCACTGGAGAGAATTGACTCAACTGGTTTTAGTCTGCAGCATGAAAATACACAGCTCATTTGAAGAGTTCATTTGCAAAAACAGATAACTCCAATAATTTTTTTTTCTTTTTTTGTGAACTCGAAGGAAAATAAATCAAACTGCAGTTGGGTTGTCTTGATTAAGTAATAATAACTCAAATACAGGTATTTTACAAAATTAAAGTTTATCATACTCCAACAGTGGTTTTTGGCAAAAGCAGATAACTCCACATTTCATGTTTCTGAGTTTAACGAAAAATCTTTGATTAATCTGCTCAACTGACAATGTAGACGCCTGACAAACTTTGTTTTTGTGATTACATGCAATACAGGGAGCAGCTTTTCCCTCAACAATGTAACATGCTGCTTTTGTAAGGTATAGTGAAAAAGTTTCAGCTTTTGTTTTCTTTTATGCCCTGAAAAAGAAATCACAGCCTCATCAAGTTTGTCGAAATTATCCATCCTCAATCACTTTTAGTCAACCTTGACAAAACTCTTATAAGCTAGCATGTCTTTTCGAATTGACTTGCAGCCTTGTCACCTGACCTGAATATGCTTGTGTCTGTGTGTGATTTTTGGAGAGATACGACTAGACAACCAAAGACATTTAAGAGAGAGTAAGAGGAAGTGTACTTACACACATCAAGTCAAAGTGTGCAGGTGAACTCAAAGTGTCCAAGTCAATAGAATGTTTTCTGTAAGCGTCCTTGCGAACAGAGTTAGCTGCTTTTCGGGAGTTGCTTTGAAAACGGCAGGGTGTTCGAGACTGGGGTTGGGGGGGTGGTCTTCAAAGCTGCACTTCAAAGGATGACTTCATGCTGTGCTCGCTAAATTATTCACATCGGGCAACATGCTGGAATTCTGCATCTAGCTCCTCTGTGCGCTAATTATGAGTGAGATCAATGACGCCATCTTAAGCCCCCTCTCGGGTGTGCTTGGGCACCGGTCCACACAGCAGCCGCATCGCGGTCTAAACGTCCCCATAAATCTCAATATACCTCCTCCTCTGATCAACCACCCACCATCGATTAAGCCATTGAGCGAGGGATTGGCCGGAAGAGTGAGAGGGATGGAGGTACGAAGACGGAGGGCTGCTTTCTGAAGTACTTTTAGGCTACTCTATGGTGATGCTCCACTAACAAAGACAAATTGGACAAGGGAGGCCCATTGGCCCTGGGAGAGACCAACGACCTTGACTTCAAACTGAGCTTCTCCAAGGGAGGTCGCTTCAGATATATACACATACGAAAACACATTTTCAATGGCTAATAGGAGCCATGCGCACTGGTCACTCTTTCACGCAAATTACTTGCGGTCATATTACAGTAATGAAAACCACTCCGCACCTGTTTGATCTGCCGTCCGAGGGCTTGGAAATAATAGTGCGAGCGGATATACATATACCCACACACACAACAAAGAATGTCTTCAATTAAGCACACACAGATTATGACCAGCCCCAGATTGGGAACAGCTCTTGACGTGGGACGTGCTGGATTATTCATTCAGGCATGCAGAGAGACAGCCCTCAGCTCATAATGATTGTGTGTACTTGTTCCTTTGATATGCGTGACGTGTGTTTATATAAAAATACAACAAAAGGGGACAGGTTATGAGTGGAAAGCAGTGATTTGCCAATAAAAGGCTGAATTGGAGTTTATAGCTGCTGTGTTTATGCTGGGTCAGAAACTGGATGAGATTATAGAGCTGAAGCTGTGGCCTACTCAATTTTCTTCCATTTACGCCTCACAAACCATCTGTCACTGACTCCTTTTCTTTCTCTCAGCATACCATTTAATGTCTTGTCTTCTACTCCACTTCTTTTGTCTCAACAACTCTCCTTCAGTCTCTCCGTTATAAGACAATTCTTATTTGTCCTCTCTTTTGTTAGAATCTGATAACGCTGCAAGTATTTGCAAGATATATTTAAATAAGGATTGTATCAGACTGAAAACTGTGTCACAATATATATTTATATAAGTTCTTTATATGTTGGTTTTCTAAACTTTTGATTCCAAGCCTTTGGTATTTTAAAGCAATACATCATTTCTCAAAGGATTTGTTTATCTTCGCAGCCATAGCCACTGTGTCAGCTAATTTGAAAAAATACATAAAAACTGTATGGAAAAGCAGCCATAAATCTTTGCAGAGCCACGTGAAGTGTGTGTGGGGGTGTATGTGTAGAAAGTGTGATAAGTCGTCATCGAGTATTACCAAAATCAATTTAATTTAATCATTTTGCCTCTCCTGTGTGTTCATTTCTCACATCTCTCACATCCGTTTTTTTTGTCATTAATATTTCATGAACTTCTTCCCGACAGGTCCAAAGTCAATTTGAATAATGGGAAAACAGTGTGTTTGGAGTCGGGACAAAACTAGTAATAAGCAGGTGATGCTTTTTGTTGTATTTATATATATATATATATATATATATATATATATATATATATATATATATATATATATATATATATATATATATATATATATATATTTGTTTTTTTTTTTGGTCCAGAGTGTCTGTACCACACATGCAGCACAGCAGAAAAAAAAACAAGGAGCAAATCTGCGAACATGCTTTCCCTCAATCACACATTCTGTCTTTGAAGATTTCCTGACTAGAAGTAATTGCAGTCCCAAAGAGAGGTGTTTGAATCTCTCTCCCTGACCTCCTGCTGTTAGGTGGAAGGAGGGGAGGTACAGTGGCTGAGCACTGACAGAGGCTGATAAGGGCAGATGAAAGGAATAAGAGGCTGAGATGGCGAGAGAGAACGAGAGAGGATGCAGGTAAGCCCCGCAGGCTGTGGTGGTCCACATCAGAGAACGAGGTGCGCTTGGCTCATGCAGCCAGATTCAAAGTTGCATTACATGCCTGCACATGACTAAAGCTAAACTCAATGGGATTTAAAAAGGGCAGTAAAGTCTAGCATGGCTGAATTTGCTCTGTCGGAGTGTGTGAGCGCTTGTGAGGTAAGAGGCAAACGTGGGTGCAGCGGCCTTCAGGTAAAAATGAAAAAAAGACTGAGAGGGATGGAAAGAGGAATTCAGAATGAGATTATGCCACTTTCATGTGTATGTGGTATGCATGTGGTAAAGAAGGTTAGAGTGGAACACATATAAATACACACACACACACACACACATATATATATATGCACATTAAAGCAGCAGGTGGAAGTGGGAGGGCTCTCCATAAGCAAGGGGATTCTGTGAATGAACTCTTTAAAATAGGATGTCTGACTGGAGCCTGTGCTAGCTGTGGCATGTGGTCATCCAACGATAAACACTAACACAGACTTCCCAAGCCTTATCAGAGTCCACAGGTCAAGACAGAGAGAGGGAGAAAAGGGGGGGACTTTGCATTACTGTTAAAAAATAAAAAAGTAAAAAAATACTCAGCCCCAACTAACCACCCTGTTTACATTAGGTTTAACAACTCTGACTGTATAAATTAAAGACCAACTAACCACTATAATGCATGCACAGTAAGATCGCAGAACGCATTCTCTGGGATCTCTTAAAGATTTAAAAATTTTAGTATGGGGACTTTTTTATATCTTTGCAGTGTATATGTGCTTAGATTAATAATGTCTTTGTTTTTTGTTTTTATATGTAGCAACCATATATATATATATATATATATATATATATATATATATATATATATATATATATATATATATATATATATATATATATATGTGTAATTAATGTTTTAAATGCATATCTATTGTTGGAGCAGCATATCTCCATGTAACGTGATTGCGCTTCGGGTGTATGGGAGATCCTGCAGTCCTCCACATTGAGTATATAATAGTGGCTATGGGGATTAACACCTTTCTGAAGTCAAAAAAAACACATGGGATATCTTCAAATCTTGTAAATTTCATTGACACGAGTTGAGCCACTGGGACAAGACGTTTCATGGACACGAATTTAGCCACTGGGACAAGACGTTTAACTTGCCAATTTTGGCAAGATAAAATCAGCCCCGATGCCAGTGCAAATACTGAATTCATATTTATTACATGCTTTTGGAATACTTGATTCTGATAACCAAATTATGCAGTCAAATACTTTTGTATAGTGATCACTAAACTGTATAATTGGCAAAGTTTTCCTACACAGCTGTGCTAGTCTCATGTTTCTGCTTCCTGTAGGGTCCTGATCAACCTGTCTTGGTTTATTTAGCGATAATGACCGGCTGACTGTGGATTAACTTAGTTCCTTTAGAAAAGGCTGTGAGTGTGAACAGATGGTGGATGCTAAAATAGTGTGAGTGTGTGTTTTAGTTTGTGGCTGGGTGTGTTTGAATGTAAGTTTTCATGTGTTTTCCCCGTGAGACAGCATGAAAGCTGTGGTGACAGGGTGAGGTCATCAGAGACGGGAAGCTAATGCAAACAAACACTCCTACATTTAACCAAACCCCAGAGGATATTACTGTAGGTCTTATTACGCTGTTCCTTTCATTATAACTAGACAAGAATATAGATACACTGAAAGACTCTCTGGCCTAAAGCTTGGAGCTACACACATTTCAGATGGACACGTACAATTACATACGTTGTAGCTCCCTTGCAGCACACACTAAACCTTCAACATTTATGGACCTGGATAGCTACTATTAATTTCTATTAGGTCATTGCAGTCATTTTGAGACTACTGACAGTAATAAGTGCTCTCAAATGACATTGTGCTGCTCTAAAAGGGAAGACAGAGCCTCCTTCCACTAAATATTGTATAGGGTAAGAGTAACCTAAAATGCTGTAACGGCAACAGCAACATTATTATTTATAATGAATATGGCAATATTATTATTACTTTTTAAATATTAAAATGCATTCATATTTTTAATATTATTCAAAAAAAAAATATTTCATATAATCTTCATGTTTTATTTTTATTTACTTTTTTACTTCTGTCATGTGCTTTTGTCTTTTTTATGTTTTTATTTAGATAAATGTTTTCAGATTCAATTTTGCATGTTCAAAAAATGAATATATTTATTTTCAGTTAGTTGCAAATGTAACAATTTTTAATGTAATATTTATACATGGTATTTTGTTTCAGCATCTCAAATAACACTGATTTTTTTATAGTTGTAGTTAACAATACAGTGTCACATTTCTTCTTCTTATTATTATTATTATTAATAAAAAGCCTTAGAAATCTAACTGTCTTCCTCACACACATTCACACACACATCCAGCACTGATGGCTTGAACTGTGGAACTAAAGATCCAAAATCATGAATCAATGACATCCAACAGAGCTTGAATGGCCTGCAGCAGTGTATTCTGGGATGCTCTAGGTGGGACAGTTGCCTTACTAACCAGACAGTTGGATATGCTAGGGATCAGGAGGTATAGGGGCTGGTGGGTAGAGGGGGGTCAGGGACGAAGCAAGGGCAGCAGGCATGGAGAGGAGATGAAAGACCGCTGGAATTTGTACGGACAGCTGGCTCTCAGCCAGTGAAATAAAAGAGGGCTTAGTGTCACTCAAGTTGCCAACAATAACAAAAAGAGAGTCTGGACAACTAGTGGCTCATTTTTTCCCCTGTGAATACTTTAGAAAGTGCAGCATTTATGTTATGAAGAAAAAAAAAGCTGCATCAGAATTAGATCCTTTAAAAAAAGTAAAGTAAAAAACAACAAAAAAAAACAACAACATGTGTACACTCATAAAATGGAGAAGCTATCCGAATTTTTGTACAAAAGTTAAATGAAGTTTAACTCTGTGCTTTAAGATGGCGCCGTTCCCGTTCTTATACTGTTTTGTTTGTTTGTTCTGTGTTTAGTCGTTCTCTTACAATCAGCTTTACCAGATACGAACTACTGGCCAGTTTTTGATTATTCAGATGCTTTGTCATATGTTTTGGTTGGAGCGGCAGTGGTTTGCATCATGGTGTCAACTGGGAAAACAAGACTGTGGACTATGTTTTTACATAACTGAAGGCTGATGTTCAGATGTAAAAACTTTGAAGAAAATGTGCACTCTTAATTTAGAGGCATTTAAACCATATTTTTCTCCCCGGTAGTTTTCTTCTTTTATTCTCATGAGTGTGTACGTGCCTACGGATATGTGTGCTAGCACCGCAATGCAACATCTGACTGAACAAATAACTGAAATTGAACAATGGTACCCGGACATTATTTTCATTATTCTTGGAGATTTTAACAAAGCAAATCTCTCCCGTAAACTGCCAAGATACAGACAGCATGTTACATGTCCCAGCAGAGACAGTAATATATTGGATCACTGTTACACAACAATTAAGGTTGCATACCACTCTGATCCATGTGCAGCTTTGGGGCTCTCTGATCACTGATTCATCTTATACCAACCTACAGGCAGAAACTGAAATTTGCTAAACCTGTATTAAGGACTGTTAAAAGATGGACTAATGAAGCAGAGCAGGATTTACAAGCCTGTTTTGACCTCACTGATTGGAGTGTTTTTGAAGCTGCTGCCACTGATCTGGACGAGCTCATGGAGACTGTATCATGTATAAACTCAATACTCAACTCACAGTATCACAAAGAACGAAATGTTGTTTCTGACAGACCAAGGGGCAAAACATTGACAAAACAACTATACACATGTGTTAATGACAACAGGGGCCTGTACCATGCAGCTAGATTAGCTGGCTAGCCAGGTAAGTTTCAGGTTAGTTTGCACCAATCCTGGGTTAAAAGTACCACGTAAGTGGCTTAGGTAGGAATTTAAAATAATAGTAATGCGAGAAATGTTAGAAGTGTAAAGATGAAGTGCTAGTGCACAATTGAAGTTGCCCAGAGCAAACAAAATACTGCTAAATAATGTGCATTTGCACAGTGCAGATATATGAAAACTGACCAATGTGCAGTTGTGCAGAAGTGTCTATAGTGCACAGCTAACTTAAAGTGCAAGTGCAAATATATGTGAAAGTCTTAACCAGGCCTGGAACAGACTAACAAAGGAAATCAGAGTGGCTCACCGGCCATCAGTATGGACTGGTCTGAAGAACATCACCTTGATCAACACATTTTCCCCACAGTCTGTGGAGAATCAACAACTGGCTGACGATCTTAAAATGTCTTGCTGTTGATTTGAAAAGGCCAGACTGACACCCAGCATCCACTCTGATCTGCACTTCACACATTCACCTACCCTCCCTGCAACCCCCCTCCTTCCCTCCCAAACCATTCAACCTGCCCTCAAGGTCAGGGGAGAGGATGTGAACCGGGCCTTCAGAAAGCAGAAATCTAAAAAGCTTTCAGGTCCAGACAGTGTTTCACCTGCCTGTCCTAATGTCTGTGCTGACCAATTGGCCCCCATCCTCACACATATCTTAAAGGTCACATATTGAACTCCTTTCTGGAGCTCCTTTCTCAGGAAGTCTGCTAAGAACAAGTCGATTTTGGCCTGTCTAATTAATATTCATGAGCCTATCTTCTGATTGGCCTGAGTGACGTACAGCCAGGCAAACCACAAGTAATTACGGGTCAGCAGATGCCAAAACACTAGCTGGAGGCAGCAAAACAAAGGGGAAACTGGAGGTGGCCCATTCAAACCAGCGCAGATTCAGCTACGTAAGGAGCTTAAAATATCATCTTGTTGTGATGTTGGGTGCCAGGATTTACATAATACAGCCTCAAATTAGAAATTTGATCGCATATCTGCTGCCACTGCCAGACAAATGACATCTGTAGTTAAACCGATAAATGAACGGAATTGAAAAAAAAAAAAAAACAGGAAATTTAAGTTTTGACAATATGGGACCTTTAAATCTCTGAAGCTAAGTGAAGTTCCCTGCTGCTTCAAACGCTTCACCATCATTCTGGTCACCAAAAAATCCAAACTCACTGGACATAATGACTACAGACCTGTCTGCTCACATGTCTGTGGTCATAAAGGACATCACTGAACCCTTGCTGGATCCTCTCCAATTTGCCTACAGAGCAAAAAGGTTTGTGGATGATGCAGTCAACATGGAACTGCATTACACCCTGCAACACCATGACAAAACTGGGAATTACACAAGGATCTTATTTGTGGTTTTCAGTTTGGCCTTCAATACCATCATGCCTGGCCTTCTCTCAGACAAAGGACCCAGCTCTCTGTGTCCACCTCCATTTGTCAGTGGATCACCAGCTTCCTGACAGACAGGCAGCAGCTAGTGAGGCTGGACGAACTCACATCCAGGATTCTCACGATCAGCACTGGTGCCCCTCAGGGATGTGTGCTCTCCCCACTACTCTTCTCCCTGTATACAAATGACTGCACTTCAAAGGACACCTCTGTCAATAGTTTGCAGACAACACTTCAGTCATTGGCCTCATCAAGGACAGAGACGAGTCTGCCTACAGACAGGAGGTTGAGCAGCTGGCTCTCTGGTGCAGTCTTAACAACCTGGAGCTAAACACTCTCAATGATAGTTGACTTCAGGAGGAACCCCCTGCACTCTCCCCACTCACCATCATGAACAGCACTGTGACTGCGGTGGAGTCATTCAGGTTCCTGGGCAACAGCATCTCTCAGGTCCTGAGGTGGGACAATCACGTTGACTCTATTGTGAAAAAAACCCTTGCTTTCAAAAGAGACTGTATTTCCTCTGCCAGCTGAGAAAGTTCAACTTGCCACAGGAGCTGCTGAAACAGTTCTACTCATCATTGAGTCTCCACTACAATGGACAGTCAGGACTGCTGATAGGATTATTGGTGCCCCTCTACCCAACTTCCAAAAACATTACATCTCCAGAGTGTAGAAAAAGGCTAAGGAAATCACTCTGGACCCCTCACACCAAGCACACTCTCTCTTTGAACTGTTGCCCTCTGGCCGGCTCCACAGAGGGCTGTGTAACAAAACAGCCAGATACAAGAACAGTTTTTTCCCCAGGTCATGTCGCACCTGAACACCACATAACATCTCACTACTGCACATCTGTAAATAGCGCATACAATGTGCACATTCACAGTTCTGTATATTGACATTTTTCCTTTTTCTGTATATTTTTATTACAACTGGTATTTATAATTTATTGTCTATTTTCTCATTTTATGTATGTCTGCACTTTGTTTGTATTTTCTTTACCAGAAACTCTTAACACCAATACAAATTCCTTGTGTGTGTGAACACACTTTGCAATAAAGCTCTTTCTGATTCTAAAAGTTAATTGTTTCTAAAAGAATAAAGAGTACCCCGCTATTTCCTACCAGTCACTGCAAATTCATTTGGGTCAGAGTAAGAAAATATTACTGGCATCTAATCATGCCATATTGCCTGTGGGATGTGTTCTCCCACACAGACAGACAGGTCATATTTTTCTGACATGATGAGCGCTTGATGAGTGCTCAAATCATTCTTTATTTTTGTTGATTATTTTGTCTCAGCTTTTGAACCTTTGTTTGTCGTTTTTTTTTTTATTTTTTTTTTACTTTGTTTCAGTTCATTCCAGTTTATGTTTTTAATCCATTAATTTTCATTCTTGTTTGACAACTCTGACAAAAGAAATGAAGGAGAACAAGGCCTTAAGTTGATTTATTAATGACTGTATCTAAGTTAAACACATACTGTATCTATAATGCATAATACTATCACTCTCAGATTTAGTTAAACTGACCTCTGTGTTTCGCTCCAGAGAGTTAATTTCTACAATCATTATGTTGGACTGGGCATGCTCACATACCTCCATCAGAGTCCACTTCATTGGGAAATGTATGGTCTGCCCGCATGAATTCACCAGATCCCAGCTGTCCATCACTGTCTGATGCTGTCCCAGAGAGGAACAGACTTTTCGCTTCTCTTACTTTTTTATGACTAAAATCAGCTCTTTTTCTACTGCTGTGAAAACACTGTGCTCTTTCTCTTTATTTATATTTTCAGGACACGTGAAGAAATATAATATAAGACCAAAATTTAAGCTGCTATTTATTGATAATCTTCCCCTCTGCTGAAGCTCTGAAATAAACTAAAGGTCATGGATCAAACATGTGTCATATTATATTTAAGAGCAGTGAAGTGGAAGATTTTTAGACAGTAACAAATGTGGGTCTGTTCATCTTCATCCTATCATCTCCTGAAAGAAAGAACTGGGCTGGAACATTATGAAGATAAGTTATGTAAACTTTTTGGTGAACAACAGACTTAAGAATGACTAGTCATTTCAAAAGGGTAGCCTGGGTAGCAAAACGGTAGACATTTCAGGTTCGCCCTTAAAAAAAATGAAAATCTCTTACTAGTAAATCTTTGAATTTGTAGTTTCTAGTAGAAAAATTCTGAAATTAAGATGCATTTACTAGATAAGCAACTAAATGAAGTGCATTTTGACTTTCAGACTCTAAATGTTTTTTATTTTGACATAAAAAAGATAAAAATAAAATAAGCAAGATAAGTCTCTTTTTGCAGTGCAGTAGGAGCTCGCAACAAAAATTTACCATCGGAAAGGTGAGGAGAACTATATTTAGAAAGCTAAGGAAACTGTGATCTAAGAGCAGCTCATCATGTCCCCATGAAAGGGCTCAAGGATAAACAGGTTCAACCTTTTAGCGAGGTACATGGGGACAACCTCTGCTGATCACCCTTTTAAAGCCACAATGAAGGATGAGAGCCTCCTTAAGAATTCATCAAGGCAGTTCTCTCCCCAATGACACGTGGCCATAAATGTTTGCTGCAGAGAGCACTCCAGACTGCTTAGTCTGGGTGAAGGTCACTCACATGGAAATGTCAAATGTCTCTTCATTGGCATGCCTGAGACAATAAGAACCCTGTCTTGCTATAGCTCCACTTCATCAACGTCATTTAACAGCAATGACACTAATGAGCACTCATTTACTCCTTATTAAAGGTTTTATACCCATGTCATGTTAATAACTTTTAACAGGCAGATAATAGGCTGCTTTTAGACAGGGAAGGAGAGGTAGCGCAAGTGTATTTTGATTGATTTTTGTTGATATTTAGGTGGAGTGTGTGGGTAAACACATGATTGCCAAGATCAGAGTGACTTATGGTGCTGTGCATATTAAAACTAGAGTGTAGGAGTGCATTATTTTTGTGTTATTCATTAGAGAGGTCAGAGGTGGGCTTACCATTCTGAACATCTAAAATGTGGTGTTTGTCTAGGGTCCATCCTCCCATGTTTGAGGCGTCCAGTTCGTAACCTTGGAGGATGGCTGTTCTTTTCTCCCACAAGATCAGATCCAAACAGGACTCATACTCGAATCCCACAGACACTGGAAAGAGACAGATTGGTGTTATTCGTGTATGCAAATACACCCTATAAAAATCCTATCAAATACAGACTTCTTGAGAAGTGCTTGAGGAAGTAATCAATACAGACCAAGTCTAAATACCACATTAACAGGCATGCAGATAAATCATCATATAAGCATTAGGCTGATAAACCGCACTCGTTCCCAGGGCCTAATCAGATGTCCTACACAATATCAATTCATCTTTACTGCCGCTTGCCTGAACACTGCAGTGTCCCTATCATAACTTCGGTAAATCTCATAAGAGATCTTTGCTTCACCAGGTGCAAATTGTTTTAAATGTATAACTGTTTTCAGCCGAACATATTAAAAAAGCGACCTTATGTCCCCCCGAGAGAATCAATAAGCACACTGCTATTCGTAGGGCAAAAATTACCTGCTTAATGCAATTGGCAAAGCAAAGCCTGATGAGAAGGTGAAAGCCAATCAATACACATGAGACCTAGCTAACCTGTTTACAATTTTACACAGTTCACTTTGTAAAGGCAGAATGCATTTGATTTTGTGAAAAAAAAAACATGTATTTTGTGGTTCAACATCCTGTGACTTTGTTTATGTAAGGAGCTGAAAATAAACTAAGACACTGTCATTAGCTGCTGGCCATCTTTCTCAATGCTTAAGTGAAGAACAAAGCCACAGATTTGCCTTGACCTTACTCTCTGTGGTTTTGCTGATGGGTCATCATACAAGCTACAGAATACAGTCAGCATAAAAAATGCCACAGTGAAAAAATCCTGCTTCCTGTGCTATTGTTGTCCTTAATCATATCTCCTTTGTTTTCCATTTATAGTTCTTATTTGCATAGGTATATTTAAGGAGACATCCCATAATGCAACTGTCACAGTGGCACGGGCCATTAAGCACATCTACATTCTTGCATGTAACAAATTCAGGCTTTCTACAGAGGGTAATTCTATTATTCCTAGGGCTGTTGCGGTGAAGGAATTTCCCTTGTGGTAATTTTGAGTGGCTCAACGGCGCGGTACGTGGTGATAATACCGCATACAGTGCTATGGAGCCACTCAAAATTACCGCAAGGGAAATTCCTTCACCGCAACAGTCCTAGGAATAATAGAATTACCCTCTGTGTGTATGTGTTACGATATAACAAGGTCATATTCAGAAACCAATGAAACCGAAAACCAAAATAGTGTTGAAACAGAAGAGATTGACAAAATAACGATCCACATAACAGAACATAAACCTGACAGTAAGATTGTTTGGCTATTGTTAGCTATATGTATAACAGTTCATTCTGATCCTTGAATCCAACTGGACAAGAGACATTCTATTGGTATTTCCACCTGCGCACGTTCTAGACCGACTGTCAGTCAGTACAGTTAGATTGACTGTCTTTGATTGAGTCTTTAAACCGTTCATTTAACTACACGTTCAAAAGCGCTGATTCATTCAAAGAGAGAGATTATGAAAAAAGCTGTTGAAATAATTTTAACTGTGAGTGCCACGTTAGAAGGCTCAGCTGACCAATGCGTCAATAATAAGACGATTTGGTTTTCCTTGGACACGACAATCTATTTTCAAAAATATATATGACTCGCAAGTAATCACACATGCTAGGATGATGTCTCATTCATTGTCCGTTAAGGCTTGTTAAGTGCAAATCTACTGGTTTGCTTGTCAATAGCGCGATCGCAACAGCCCTAATCATTCCTTGACTCTGTGCATCTAGAAAAAAGGTATGTGATAGTGAGGTGGTTGTTTATAAGCTCAATAACACCAGCTGATTTAATATGAACTATTACAAAAGATGTACACATGCTGTTAGTTGTGAGGATTTGTGATACTGCATCAATTAACACTCAACAGAATTTTACAAAAAAATATATAATTGGATAAAAGTGAAAAACATTTCACATTTAATTGATTGAGTCAAAAAAATTAATAAAAAAAATTCTCTACGTTTACTCACCCACAGCCTCTGACAGGCCATAGACTCTTTGGTTGTATGCATCTGTTTTGTCCCAGATAAAGGTGTAGGACAGGTTGGGTTCTGCAGGGAACCACTTCTGAAAGAGGCGTCCCACCACTGCCACCATCAGATGCACCTTCATGAGGTTAAAGGGGATGGTGGCTTGGGTCATGGTCACTTTGAGCACTGGCCGGTAGCCAGCCGCCCGTGAACTCAAATACATCAGGTTTAGGTCGCTCCCTGGAATTGCAGTCTCCTCCTGAAGAACCTGCACATCAAAGAAAGAAAGAGGTGAAGATAAATGAAGATGGGGAGGGAAGGAGTGACTCGGGAGCATCTGGAAGAGGCATTAGAGCTAAGGATAAGGCCTCCGACTTTTCTTTCCGCAGGATTATAGCACATCTGTGCCTGTGTTTGCTCTGACCGCCATTTACTTGACATCTTCGATATGATGAGGGAGATTTTCAAGGGTGGAACATGCTTATATTTGCATCACTGTCAGAGGCTATTACTGTGCTGCATTCTATATGCTCAACCACGAGAAACAGTCAAAAGACATAGCAGTGTGGACCACAACTTGCAGTAGAACAGTTCAAACTGGATTGATTTCAGACTTTCAGACAGCTGGCCTGTCATGCCAGATGAAACGCAAGCGTGCAGTTAGCGGCATTTTAAGGTGCCCCTGGTGAGGAGTCACCAAAGTTCAGAGCATTAGTGCTAATTTCTCTCCCTCGTTGAGAAGCACAAAAGGAGCACAAGAGATGAGGAGCAGCTTGGATCAACAGAGAGATTCTGCATCACAGCTTTCTCCTCAAGTGCTTAATGAAAAGCCAGTCGAGCCACTGTGGAAAGACTGTAATCCCCCTGTCTTCCAGCTCATGGCATTGTCGAGTGTCCTACTGGGAGGGGACATTTGCTTTTCTCTGACACAGAGGACAAAAAGAGCCAGAGGGAATTTCTTTTCTTCTCTCTCTCTCTTTTTGGTTTGGATGCCGCTGCACTTTACTGGGGATCAGTAGAGGGGGCTAGATGGCTTTGGGAGAAACTCTGATATGCAGTCTGTGGTGGCAACAACAAAAAAAAAAAAAACAGGCAAACAGGAAACTAATAATAAGCGGGGGTTAAGATAAAAGGACCGCAAGTTAAGATTAAGTTTGATGGTTTCTGTCAATTATTCTGTCAATTTGAAGATTCAACACTGCCTCCCTTACACTAGCTGATGCCATCCCGCATGTGTTTATGCATAGCCTATGCTCACAGCTTTACTTAAGGGCGTCTATAAGCCACAATGCATTCATGCTATGCCCCCAGCCTCCCCTCTGTGAACTTTGATTACAGAGTCTGAGCTAATAACATGCTTTACTCCGCCTGCTATAAGCCCTTAATAAATGGCACCGCATGCACTGCCGTGTCTCTACGTGTGCAGCCATGTTATTCTTAGCTACGGGGCAAGGGCCATAAGTGCATATGGCTGCATTAAAGCAAAATATTTTCTCATTTGCCAAATGAAAGGGAAGATGAAAAAGGCTTTGAAAGTTCATTTGATACAGCCCATTAAATGCACAGTAATAAAGACCAGATTGAGTTTTATCATCAAGCATTTTTTTCACGGTAAGAAAAGGAAGCTAGTGTTTCTGTGAAAAGCCGAATCAATGCACTCTCATTACATATAGGTGTTATGCTTTAAAGGACATAGTAGTTATTGAAGCAAACACGCAAAGCATGATGGGAAATCATATACATCTTTCATTCACTAAATGTCTCATCTGATTTTCCACTGTCGCACTGAGGTTTTCTCTGGACGTGAAAACGTGCTGTTCTCCTTTAGCCAAATATAATTTTTTCCAGTCCCGCACAACGGCCAAGTGGAAGCAATATGCCTGCCCATTCGGTGTCACGGCCGCTAAACATTACGAGCGCTGGATGAGGGGGGCTGAGGAATGTCTGTTTGCCATTTATGTGTGACGCTCTGGGTAAAAAAAGACCTTGGAGGCCATTACAGCTGAGGTCCAAAAGCCCCATATTAAATGCTAACTTGGTTGGGTCTGATTGACCCTGTTTAGAGTTCCTCTCAAAGCACGCTGTAATTCAAATCAGGGCCCATCTGCTTTGATGAGTGGGGTTTCAGAGAGGGGACAGACGCCCGAGGAGAAACATGGGAAGAGGAGTGTGGCCTGTTACATATGCTGCCGACAATAAGGAAACAATTTTTCTCCTTCATGTCTCAGAGAAAACTCGTAAGACAGCATATGTGTTGGCCCTGAGTGCTTGCATTACAGGGGATGTTCCCCCTGCCACATGCCACAGAAAGGTAAGAATGGAAAAGCTGGGTTATAGTGGAAGGGATCAAAAACACATCTGGACACAAGGTAGAGTGGAAGAGAAAATACAGACAGGACAGCCAAGTTTTGGAAACCTTTTTGGGAACCTCTCAATCAAAAACAGCACTCACTTCACATGGCACAGAAAAACGTGAGTGAGGAATTCAATCTTGACTTTTATTTTGCCTTCCGTTTTATCATAACAGTTAGTTATAAAGGATCAGTTAACTCAAAAATGAGAACTCTGTCATTTAGGAAAGCCATATGAATGCCATTTAAGTTGTTACTGCTCATCTGTTGTTAACCGCATGAGTGAATCATTCATTCGATTCATTAAAGGAATTAAGATTGACTCATTTGCAAATGAAACATACCTAATTCTCATTTAGTTTCATTATATTTAAAAGAGTGGCTAAGATTTTTTTCACAAATAGTCACATGGGTTTTGAACAAGACGGTGAGAATAAAAGAGGAATTTTCATTTTTGAGTGAACTATTCCTTTAAGACCTTAAAATTGTTTTGTGCAGGACACAAACTAAGCATGCTTTTATATTTATCTCCCCAAAGACCCAGTGATTTATTTGCTCAGATGCAGGTCCAGTTTTCATTTTTACAGACAGGCAGCAAGAGGCTTGAGTCATTTTAACAGATTATGTAGGGGATTCCGTGTGCGGATTTGCACTATAAAAGGAACAAAAGGAGGGTGTGCAAAAGGATATAAAATGCTGACCAATATCGCCTCAATATGTGGGGTTGTGTTGAAGGCTGTAGTGATTTCTAGCTCTTGCCAGAACCACAATAAGATTCAAACTCTCCCCCTCCCCGAGTACTGCATGTTGGGTGCAGTTTGAGGGCAAGAACAGACTGTTTCCCCACACTGTCTTAGCACCATCACTGTTCTCAAAGCCTCATTCCTATGTGACTGACTGAACAGTGTGCAGAGTCATCTAGACTCATTGCACATTCATACTGGCTGCTGCCATATGATACCTTCTTCTTTGCATGTAAATAAATTACTATTCAGTGTCCAGCTGACCAACTGTTCCATTTACAATGGTGAATTAGCAATTTGGTGAAAAGGAAAAATCTGGACTGTTTTAGTTTTAGGGATCTGCATCACCCACATTGTACCATGTAATTTGGAAATCTCATATGCATCTGGGCTTAATGAGTACAACTGAGCATTACCTGTGTCTCTGGAATGATGGGGCCATTCTCGGGCGAGGATCGGAAGAAGGTGGAGAGTGGTGTGGCCACGATGAGAGGGCTGGGTCGAATGAAGCCGCTCAGGTCGCAGCTGGGGATGTCGTTTTCCTCCTTCTTCATAACCAGTGTGTCCATTACATAGAAGACATTCCACGGGATCCATACAGTACGGAATTGAGTGAGAAACGGCGCCCGTTCAAAGCTCAGCGTCAGTGATGCTCCACCATTGGCCAGAATGTCGAACCTGCAAAGATGAAACAGGAGTGTACTTATAAATTCCAGTATTTATTTTGTGCAGAAGTTTACAGAAATTCATATGAAAAAAAAAAAAAAAAAGAAAACAAAAAGACTGTCATATGCTCCTCATTAGCTATGCATAATATGCCGCTAATGTACTGTGGAGGTGATAGAGTGAGTAACTGAGATGAATTAGACATGAGAGCTGATGGCTAGGCCTGGTTTAATAGTCTATTGCTTTAACCTTCCTGATCCCAGTGCAGGTCTCCTCTGAGCCAAGTGTTTCTAAGAAGGCCCTTTCCATCCTGACACAGAGCATTGCCACAGTGAAAAATGCATGATAATGTGGCTAAGCCTTTTTATCATTGCATTTGTGTAAAAGCCAAATCTCTCCCTCAACTCTCTCTCTCCCTCTGTTGCCATGAGAGACTTATTAGAAAGGAAATGAGTCAGGAACTGAGCGTACTGTCCTATATTCCGATATTTTGCAAAGGCTGCAGGGGGAAAGCAAGATAGGGCGGAAAATATGCATGTAGATGCGTAAGAATTTGCTCACGTGTGTGCACACATACACAGACAAGAAAGCAGCTCTGAAGGTGAGGCTGCTGGTGATTGGTCTCCAACAGGGAATCAGAGTACCAGCTACGCATCTGTTAGAGTAAGTGGATGTGGAAGAGGTGTGGGCATGATTATCCACTGCCATTTTACGGTCTGCCCTGCTGTGATGTTCAAGTGCTGCAACAGCTGGCTGAGTGGGCTAATCTCGGACACACTGCCCCTATCTATAGCCTCCCCCTGCACTCGCTCTTTCAGGCTGGGTCTCCTCCCTCCAGTCCAAGCTCTTCTGTCATCATGTTTTCTATTAAACATATCTTTCTGGCAGCCTCTTTCTAACTCCTTTCTCCATCTAGCTCTGTGATGCACTGTCGGGGTCAAACTTCTCTTTCCTCAGTCGTACGTGTGCTCATGTGCTCTCTTTTCAATAAAAAAATAACAACTGTAGAAAAAATAAACATCACTCCAAAATTATGGAATTATGTAATTTTAAGCGATTATGATTTTTTGTTGTTCTGTAAGACATAAAAGATAATTTTTTAAGAATATCCTGGCCACTCTTTTCCAGATGTGCCCTATTTTAACGAACTAAGCGAATGGTCTAAAGTGACGTGATGTGACATACAGCTAAGTATGGTGACCCATACTCAGAATTCATGCTTTGCATTTAACCCATCCAAAGTGCACACACACAGCAGTGAACACACACCCAGAGCAGTGGGCAGCCATTTTTGGGGCATAAAGTGCAATAAACCAATCAGAGTCTCATCTCCCATTCCCTTTAAGAGCCATTTGCACTCGTGCCATGACGGTTTTGCTATTTACACGGTGGAATTTGCAAGTGCAAAGACAGAACTCGTCCGAAGAAAGGAAACGGAGCTGCCCGTGCTGAGCAAATAGGTAGCGTAATTCTGATACATACAATGACTATCGATTATGACATGTAAGCATTTTACACAATAATAATCTTTTGTATAGTAGTCCTTTAATTTGTAATATTTGCATGTTTGTGTGCTGCTGTGTTTCCCTATGTGTGTAATAAGCAGTGTGTATGCATGTTGTGGACCCGCCTGTACTAACATGCTCTTTAAATAACAAAGAAAACACATTGCGCCAGACTTTAGACCAGGTTTGAGTTGGTCAATGGCGCAGTCTATTTTAAGTTCCTCAAAATAGCAATGCACCAGAACACACCTTGTTTTCAGACTAGCACGCCCATGAGTGCACAAATGGGCGCAAATGCATTTGCCGTTTAAACAACGTTGCACAGGACGGAAAATTTAGAACTGAGTAGGACTGAAACTAGCAAAAACACTTGTGCCGGGTGTATGAATAAGAACGGCTGCTGTCAGGATCCAAAGGCACTGTTATGTGTTTTGGTCTATCTGATCACAAGTAAACAATGCTGAATACAGGTGTGAATGAGATATAAATATTAGTGACCCTTTAAAAATATATGTTTCTTTTCAGTGGTTTAGTTGTATATCCACATAAACAACAGGAGAAAACAGAGATATATGTATATAAATATATATACATTGAATACATTGAGAAATATAAAAGTAACTGACAAAAACAAATTAAAATATAATGTTAAAATAATACTGGTTTCAAAATGACAAAGTACTATAAAAGCAGTCTTGTGAGCTGCATTTCAAATATTCTGAAGCTATCTTAGATTTTTGTGATAAAATTGAAATTCAAGTCTGCACTAAAAATGTAAAGCTAAAAATCAAACTTGGCACCTTTTGATATGTTGCATCATGTCTGAAGTCAATGACACGTTTTGTGTGCCACAGAAGAAAGTAAGTCATACCTGTAAGGTAAATAATGAAAGAATTTTCATTTTTTTATTCAGCTGTTCCTTTAAAGACTTGAACTGACTCCATTCAGTCCACCAGCTGCCCCTAAAACACCTCTTCAGTGATTCTATCTTTAATTACACTGAATTCAATTCAATTGCAAACCTTATTTCATTTCCTCTCTGCTTGATTGCTGCCTTTCAAGCCAATCAACACTGACACATGACAGTACATGATGGCAGGTCCTAACAGTCCACTCTCCTTGAACAAAGATGTCTGCTTAAAGATCTTGCTGGTTACAGCTTTGAGGCCTTCATGATTGCGGTGCTGCTGCTCCTTAATAACACTGGGAATGGTTTAACAGTATGAGAGAGTGCGGCCCATTGGCTGATTGATTCCACCCTTGTAAATCCAATGCATTTTAAACAGGCCGTTTGCTAAAGCACTGCTTCCTGAAGCAATGCCTGACATTTTCATGAGCTGATTTTGGTAGATAAGACAGCACCCTATAAAACACATGCGCGCACACACAAACTGTTGTGGAGCCATAAGAGGTTGTATTCAATCAAAGTTTTCACACATTTATTTATGTTTTATGCATAAGTACTAAACATCACTAAACAGATGGTTTTGGTGACATCTGTACTCTTTGCTGTATCATGACATTCAGTCATTCAAGGACAGAAACACTATGGAATTGTGTATAGGATGCGTCCTCTTATGTTTTCAACCTACATGCCATCCTTCCGTGTGATGGTGAATCCGTGGTCTGGGTAGTGCACAAAGGACACGTTGACTCCAATCAGGGGCGTACCATCTGCAGTGAGCACCTGCCCTCTGATAATGGACACCAGGCTGTAAAACAAACACATGGTTGGTAAGAAACCCACACACACACACACTATTAATATGATTTACAGCATGACTGAACATGGATTCCCTAAGCTTTAAAATGTCTAATCCACTGTAAATAACTAGAAAGCACACAAAGTCTGTCTCTCTCACACTCTCTCTCTCTCACACACACACACACACACACACTCTCTATGCTTATTTATGTGACTCTTGTGCCCCCATCTCTATAGACAGTCATAATTCAGTCCCCTAAAGGCTCCAGTGGGATTCTTATGTCCTCAATTCCCAAGGCAGATTCTCTTCTGAGGAGCTTCATAAGGATCGATGCGGGCAAAGCTTTTGTTTGAAGAACTGTGACTTTGCCACAGAGGAATAAATATCTAAAAATACACAGAAATCTTGCATTATCAATAATTTTTTTTCAATAAGTGCTTCTCTTTCAAATAAAAAAATAAAAATAAAAAAACATAAATCAATAAAAAACAGCAAAGGGTGCAACAGAACAGAAGGGGTCACGACATATATTTATATATTAAAATATATGCAAATTTCCATATAGTAAATCAATTTCAATTAATTTAATATTAATTGGCATACCTAATTCAATTGCTTTTTTTTTTTTTTTATCAACGGATAGTCCTAACAAAATAACAAAGCCACCAAGTGAATTAGAGCTTGGGTTGTTTTGGGCAGAAAGTGACTTCACAGCAGTGTTGAGGCACGCCCTCACATTTATCGGCAAATTTTTTCAGGTCATTACTGTTTTTCTGGGGGCCTAATCAGCAGTGCAGCAGTGAATCAAAGTGTGGCATCACCCCTCACTTGGAGCTGGGATAAAAGAAGTGTAGAAATGACCCTAAGGTCACACGCACAGGTAAACATTCCATAAATAAGCTGCTGTTTCTCATGATGCGAGCGTAACTCAGAAATCCCATTTGCTTTGTGTGAGATAATAAAACAATAGTGTCCAGTGTTAGCTGCCACAGCCTGAGTGTCCTAAAAGCATGCTGTAATTCACCCTCCTCAGCGCTGTATTTCTGTCTCTTTTGCCCTGAACACCACACGTCACACTCGCTACTCACTCTGCATGTCTTTCACACGCTCTGAGGGCACCCTGACCACAAAACCAAGGTCACTATTGCTTACTCTCACTGCTATGAAGAAAGCAAAAAAAAATCTGTCAACTAAAAATAGAAACTCTTATTAACTAAAATAATAGATGCAACAAAAAAGTGAAATATATAAATACTATAAAACCATTATTAAACTATAAAAAAACCAACAACAACAATTTGATATATTTCACATAAACAAACAATTTTACAACCGATTTTTTTAAAGATCATACACTGCGTCTGAAGCTTTCCCTTTCTGTGCTTTCCTCTCTCTAAGAATAACCTTTCACAATTTTGCCACATCACAAGGATTATGGTACACGTCTACCAATGTGTCCAAGGTTATTCACTTCTTTCTTAAAGAGATCACACAGATATGCTCTTCTCTGGCCCGCTGACGCTCTCAGTGCTCCAGTTGTTTTCCATCCAAACCTCGCGCCTAAAACACCTTCCATTTTTGCCAAAATGCACCATGCAGAAGCTTAATCTGCTTAAAAGGCCCCTTAGTGCTGGGATGCATGTAGCAAAATAAAAACAAGACATTTTCATGTACACAGGCAGGGGTTTGCTGAGCCAGGCGTTCAAGTGAACGGACGGCTGAAGATGACATAGAAGAAACATCTGGCGAGAGGCTGCTGGGATATACAGGGTATGTGACAGATACTTAATTCTGGAAAAATTGAGGAGCTGGCACTTTTGCTCCAGTGGCGTATTGTTTTACAATGTTTATGCTGCGAATCAATAGGTAGTTACCCTGAGGAAACACACAAACAGCAACTGTTTCTTAGCGGGATTTTCTTTGAAACCTGTTTGACCCAGAAGGCAGAATGCGGCGATACATCTAACCAGATTCACAATATCAGCCTTTTTTCAGTCAGCCAAAATATATATCTGTGCCGTGTCCTTTTATCACCATTTGTCGTTTTCAGTCCAGGATGAAAACCTACAAATCAAACTGGACTTTACAATAAATACAAAAACCAGAGCCTGTAATGTTTACTCAAACATTTATAATATTTAGCAAGCGATTATTCTATTTTATCATGAGCTGGGAGGACGAGGGAGTCTAGTACACATGGTTTGCGTTACATTTAATGCCTGCCAAACGAACTTTCCAGCCAAAATGACCGATATTCGGTGCAGATGTGCCCCGCGTGGGTTTGTGCATTTATTTTTAAATCACATTAGTCTACACCTCCCTTTATCAGATCAGTCTTTATCTTGCCACAGAGGTACTTAAAGGTTTAATGTCCTCACATACGGGGCACCGGCATTGGGCCAATTAAACTCTTTGTTGTAGCTAATCGTGTTATCTGTCATGACCGAATCACAGTTGCCAAGCGATTTTTGAGAGTAATCAAGCTAACTTCAATGTTATTTCCATCTTAACAGAACATGTGCATTGAATTATGCATAGGAGGCAGGGGAAGAGATAAACAAACTGATCGTTGTTGCATTTTTATCACGTATCAGTCAGATTGAAATGTGACTGTGAGCATTTGTGATGTGATAAGTCAACCTCCTTTGTGCTCTTAATTCCAGTTTTCCATAGATATGAGTTTACTCACTCACTGAATATTCGTCAGACACAATAAAAAGGAAATTAAGTTAAAAGCACAAAAAAAAAAAGCGAAGAGGGACTTGAAATAGCAACAGGTGCTTAACTGACAGAGCAAAAGGAACGAGCAAGGTAAAACAGAGCCATGAAGGTAGCTGACCATGACAACTAGGAAATGATGATATCCATTTAAGCATACTGAGAGAAGTAACTTCGACAAACCCACACTCTGGATGTGACAACATAATTAATAGCACTGCTTATTCAAGCGGGCTGTTATCAGATCTAACATCTCTTTCCAATAACTGTGTCACATACACAATGCAAATCGAGCCGCATAATCTGTAAATTACACTTTAATGCAACTTCAGAAAATCATTCTCTCTGTAACCCGGGTCACACGGGTCTTATGAGGGTTTTTTTCAGTACATCTGTTTCCATGGCAACTGTATGAAGTCTTTAAGAGGGCCGTTAGGAGCAATTGTGGGGAGTCTTTTTTTTAATGGTGGTAATATGGTCTCTGGAAAGCAGAATATGCTTATCATATCTATATGCTTATCATCTGACATCAGGTCAGTCAATCAATTGCAGTTAATGAAATAATTAGACATGTGCAATCCATAAAATTTACATCATAAGCTTTCATGAACAAGTGCTGCTCTTCAATATTTTATTTAAATAAGTTTCAGCTAGGCCAGTCAGGTCAGTAGATCAGACCTTTTTCATTTGCGCTGCCAAAATTTCTACAGGCTTTACCACAATGATATATATATATATAAACCCTTTTATTTGGGATTTTCTGACAGCTATATTCAACTTTTGCTGGAAATGAAATGGCATATGGTGTGAACCATGACTGATTTGTTTATAATCTTCTTCTATTCCAGGATCTACGGAGAATCCCAATGATTCTTATAATCTGTCATCTACATGGATTACTTCATTGACTTTCTGAACTCTGCACAATAACATTCAATACATCGCAAAAAACCCAGTGGACTGGATTAAATACGTTTACATGATCAATGTAAGATGAAGTTCATCACTTGCCTGATAAAACCTGGGCCTCTGGGGCATCCTTATTGTTAAGCACTGATACACTTCTCACTATTTGAGAATTAATTTGCTCATTACAGCAGACGCAGCACACAGTCCTACCTTCTGTTAAAGGGTTGTCTCCGTTAATGACATGCGTGCTCTCTGGGCCAATGAGGAAGCTGATTTGCTGATAGAATGACTGGGCGGCTTGCTGTGGGCTTGTGGGTTGGTTCTGGCTGATGATGTCGATGGGGTCAGGAGAGCCGCGGCAGAAGGGCTGAGTCTGACACGAGCTCTGCAGGCAGCAGTCCGGATCCATACAGTCCACCAGGCCATCTGCACACAATCCACATCAAAAATATGAGGTGCTATGTGTTAAAAAGACTTATAGTATATCCTGTGTTCTGTCTCACCACTTCATACACCATCCACCCATTTGTTCTCTCTCCTTTAGGGTCAAAGACATGACTGCAATATCCTCTCTTGCTTCTTTCACATTGTCAAGCCTCTCTCTCTCGCCTCTGGCAGTAAACACCTGGTCAATGCTTTGTGTGGAAATGTGATCTGATCTCCCGCAGGTAAGTGCCATAAACCTCTGCCATCCGTCTTAGCAAGTTTATAAAAAGCCCTGTGTACATCTGGCACACCGTCACAGGGGAGTTGTTAAAGAACACATGTGCAAACACACACACACGCAAGCATGCGCTTTTGTTGTGCTAATCAGTATGAGACCAATTCTTTTTTGACTGCACCCTGAGCTGACACTGCTCTGGTGAGATCGAGACAGAGTGTCTGACTGTTTGTTTTGCCTTACGAGTGTCCCGGCACCCCCTGCCAAAAGCACCATGCAACTTCATGTGAGATCTGGACCTCTCGGAACTCTCACACTGCTTTAAATCCGGTCCACTATGGCCAAAGTCAACACGCACATGAAAAAATATCTCCAGAGAGCACAGAATCTGTTAACAGAGCTTGCTCAGGTCACAAAACAGAGGTCACGTAATGGGATCTGGACATGTATATGTATTTAAGGAGAAATGTATTCATTTTTTTTATGTTTGTTTAAATAAAGACCTTTATGTTCTCATCTTTTTACAGTACCTCTAGTCAAAGGAAGCCAAATTCAAAGAAATCTGCAATACCTGGCACGATTACTGTACGACTGAGAATATATCATAACCTTACTGTATATTTTTCTTTCCGCTTTGGAAAAACTTCAAAGCCTCTTGTCAGGCTTCCAGAGGACTGGAAATCCTTCAGATTTACGATGTTGCAGACCGCATTATCTCCAACTAGAAAAATAATCTCCTCAAATACTTTGGAATTGCGCTGTTTAAAGGTTCATGCATTTACCTCAGTGGAGAAGATTTCTAGACATTTTTGTGTGGAGCAAACCTCATACTGGATCTCAAGCGTGCACGGAACCCAACATGTACCAAAAAGTTCAGTATCCAAACACACAAGCCCTGAATGCAGGATCTTTGGAGAAAGATATACAGCCGCTCGCCCCTTGAGCAGGCCTGTCATTTTTGTTAAATGTAAGCAAAGAGAGATGCTCTGTTATTCATAGAGTCAGCCTCCCCTGATAAAACCTCCAGTAACCTCCAGACTCTAAGCTAACCTCTAGTTTTGAGACTTACTTGTCTTTGGTCTTAGGGTCATTTTTTAGTGTGCTATATTCTGATGGGCTGAAGGCTATAGGTTACCACAGTGAAAAACAGAATGACTCTTAGAAATCAAGATATGCTTGACATTTCTGTATGAGTGAACTGTTGTTCTTTTCTCTTTTTTTTTGCAGTAAAACAAAAGATTATGGGGGTGTTTTACAAGAAAATACGTGTAGTACATTTAGGTTTTACTACTTAAAAATTTGACATTTCATTCAATGTGTTACTTGCCATTTCTTTGTAACTGTTCGTAAAACTAACAGTTTCTGACGAGACAGTGTGTGTTTGGTGTGTTTAAAACCTGCCTAAAAACTTTATTAAGACTCTTATTGAAGGAAGAAGAAGTTACAATGTCAGTTGTTTCATGAACATTTAAATATGCACATTTTACTGATTCCACCAGGGTTACATCGTCAGCCTTATTATCATTGACAAATACTTATCTGATATTTACATATATAAATATATGTGTGATGCATCCCATTTCAATTTACTAACACTTATCCGTCCAATCACTGGTGACCTCACCTCCTTCATTGTCCTTCCCGTCTGCGCAGAGAGTTTCCATGGCAACGTCACAGCCGGCCCCTCTCCAGCCTGGTTGGCAGACACAATGCCAGCCATTCTGATCCAGTGTGCAGCGTCCATTACTGTTGCACAGACCTGGGCATCCCTCTGCGGAGACACACAGAGCCGTCATACTCTAGTACAGATGTGTGTGTTTTCAAATGTGTTTGAGACTAAGTCAAGTATGTGTGTCTTTTTATATTTATGTGACCATGTTCTCTTTGCAAGTTGTCATTAAAAATCATCATTCGTGGCCACAGTGCATCTTCGACTTGTGAAACACAAATGGTAACCCAAACAGAGATACACTGAGATCGTCGTGAATGAAAGTAAAGGATTAAAGGTGAACACAGACTGACGCTGGACTTCAAACAGGCCTAGTGAGATGCACAGAGGCTGTAGATTCACATGGATGTAACGGATGCTCTCTCTACACAACCGAGCAATTTAAAAGGGATGGCAGAAATTTGTGAGGAAATCAAGGTGAGACCCGGAAGGAAAAATAACTGATTGAAGAATCCAAATGAGAACCCATAAAAATGTATTTAAAGAAAATTCATTAAAAGAAAGAAAATTGAATTTAGAAGGAGAGATCAAAGGAAGAGGTTAAAGGTATAATAAATCAGCAGCGGCATCCATGTGAAGCTACGGCACACAGAGAATCCCAGTGGCATAAAGTATAGGGTGGACGTCTGAGCTGGCGAGAGAGTGTGTGCTTCCAGCGCTATACTTTCTGCCCAGGTCACATTCCGCCGGACGGAATCAGAGGAAAGCAAGAGAGGCCAGGGGAAGGGAAGGGGAGGATTGTGGGAGAAGCTAGGCTAACAAACACCAGGGGTCAGGCTGCGGGATGCATGGAGACAGGACCCACAGGATTTCCAAACAAAACTCAAGGACCACAGGTGCGTTTTGTGTGTGAGTGCATGTCAATAATTGTGTGTGGCTTGTTCAAGACAAACAATGATGAATTTGGCAGATATAAAGGACAACAATAAATACAGCGAGGAGACTAGAACATAGACACGCTGACATCGTGCTTCAAGACAAAAAAAATTGAAAGGAGGGAGAAAGGGAGGAAAGAAAGAAAGACACAGAGAGACAGCGGAGTGATTGCTTGTGACAGTCTCCCTGGGGCTTTGGTATGCATTACCTTTAAATCCTATCCTCTCTCCTATTATGGGGCCGGGAGGGAGGAAAATTCGGGAAAGAAAATGAACAAAAAAAATCTGAGCACTTGAGTCCAAGTGAAGGACGATTCAGAACACAAAAACACAGAAGGGAAAGAGAGAGTAAGGAAGCAAATGACCATAAAGAGGAGAAAAGGAAAGAGGGGCTTTGAGGAGGAGGAAGGCGAGATGTTGAAAGAAGAGTGGGAGCTGTTTCGACTTTGGCCGACTCCGTCTGGAGGATTGCCACGGCGTGTATATTGTGTTACTCAATGCATGAATAAATACCATACCGAGAAATGCTATGTGCCATGTCTGTTTAGCATTGTATGAGTGAGAAAATGAAAAGAAAAAGCAACATGGAATGTGATAATACACGATAAAAACAAGTGGGAAACATATTGAGGTTCGGAGTAAAAGTATCAAAGTAAGCCCGTAAGACTTTAAGAAACATCTTAATGTTTAAAAAAAAAGAGCCTTGTGAGAGTTGGCGGTCTGATGCACCATATGCTAGTTTGTGAGTCTGAAATCACACTTGGCTTAGCACTGATTTAGCCCTGTGAAATCATTTCCAAAAACACCTCAGTAACAGTAAACATGAATCTGCTAGTATCTCTTCACTTGGTCTCCATTTACACTATCAGCTCGCAGTTCATTGTAAAATAAACATGGCTGATCGGCATTTGCGTGCAGGTTTCTATTGTCTTAAAAATGAACTCCACTGCTGCTCTGAGACATGGAGGAGATGCTAAACTGCAGATGTGGAGCTGTGGTGATTTAGTTGGGGTGGGGGAATGTTCTGCTGAAGTTAGAACATTAGCCAAGGAGAGTGCTGAGGACATTCGATTGGATTTCTGACAGTCCAAAAAAAGAAGAGTCACAATAATAGCAGACACGCAGAGGAGAGAGAGAGAGAAGAGGTTATTAATACGCCATAAAAATGTCATAAAGACCTCAATCCGGGACACAAGAGCTCAAGGGAAAGAGAATGAGAGAGAAAAGAAGAAGAAAAGACACAGTACCTTGGACATACGTCTCCGGGTGAGCTTTACAGGGAGCAAGCAGAAGAAGAAAAAAAAAGGAGGAGAAAGGATGTTAAAAAAGTGTGAAAAGACAGTCAACCTGAAACACCCATACAGAAACGAAGAGTCTTTAAGCTCTGCTGGTTTAAAAAAAAAAGCATCTTTCTTCACTGCACAGATATTGAAAATGAGTAGAAATGCGGACTGACTTCTGTTGTCCCAAAGAAATATGTGAAGAATTATTGTTCAAAGGTGTAAATAAAACAAAAGATTACTGGAGCTCAAAATCAAAGAGACAAATAAAAACCGTTTCAGCCATTCTTCTTCTAAATTGTATGTTTAATTCAATGCACCTTTTCTTTGAAATCATTTGTGAAATTTACTGGAAATTCCTGAGACTGCACCAAACACACAAACACTGGAATAAATAATGCAAAAGCACATCCACCGAGTGGTCTTGGCATGGACTTCCATGGCTCTCAAAGACCACCTGTACCCCGCACAAACCTCTGTGACACCATTTATGGAATAGAATGAAAAACAACACCAGCAGAAAATGACTCACTCTTCCTGTTCAGTATTCACTAAACGCTCCCCTAAAACGTTTCTCAAATGTGTGACACTATCACTCATAATGCATAAATGAGTAAATAACATCATGGGATTTACAGTACTGATAGAAAAGGGGGCCTCACAGGCTAATTGGAAATTGCATCCTGATGATTGACATGTGGTCCAGGGATCCTGCAGTATGTTTGCTATTTCACGTTTCACATTGTCATCACATCAGGTCTATTATCCTTGAGCTCCTCAGTATGTGAGTGAAATATTATATGGCCCCGAGTGAGAAAAAAAAAAAAGTGTGTGTGTTGGTGGAATACTGTATGGATAAGCCCTGGATCATCTGCATGTGTGTATGCGAGCAATCATCTCCTTCCTGTGGCTAAATGGAATGATTTCTGACAAGGCTTTGGGAGAAACCCTGTGTGGCGTGTCATAACATTACATATACTAAGTCAGATCAAATCATCCTAAATAAAAGGTCAACCTTTAATTCAATCTTAACAACTCTGTTACGCCGAGGCTTCATTAGCTGGATTATGTTCTTAAGAAAGATACACTTACGTGTGAATGTAAGACGAGTGTGTGTGGTTGAGACTGATTGAGAGGTTTTGCGTGTGTGTGTGTGTATGTGTGTGAGAGCGTACTGATTAAATTCCTCAGTGTCTCGTTTCCACACACTCGCTGTTATGTCTGGGAGATCCAGAACTTAGACAGTTGTAGAAAACTGAGCGGTGGATCTACTCGCAGGTTATGAAAACACAAGCTAACGCATGCTCCGAAACTGGAAACTTGCCAGTGAGGGCAGCCAATTACTGGCTAATTACAACAAACTTTTGTTCATTTACATTGATGGTCCTGAGGGGAGACACAGAAAGAGAGAGTAAGTAAAGGAGGGATGGAGGGGAAGGGAAAAAAAAAGGCAATCATCCCTTTATGGACATCAATGCGTCATTATTTACGTGCACATTCAAAGAGCTCTGATTAAAGTGACATTAATCTGGAAACAATTATGCATCACGTCCAGCGTGGTTCAATCACTGTTCCTCCAAAGAGAAAAAGAGAGAGAGCCTATATTAATTTCCATTATCCTAATTGCGTTGCACAGCCACATGGTGGTATACATGCCCCCACAGCTGTGGGTATAGCTATTGTGACATAGGGGCCAAACATGTGTTTTAATCACGTTTGTGGGCACCTCAATCCATCCCCCAGAACTAATCAAATGTTAACAACATGTCAGCATTCTACCTGCCCGCCACCATAATGACAGGACAGAGCTGACCGCCGCCACCAGCAACACCATTCAGCAGACTGTGCGCCTAATTCCCGTTCCCTTTTTAGAGCCTGCTCGGATTAATGTGCTGTGAAAGGGCGTTTCATTAATTAGTGATTGAGATGATAAAGCGTGGAGAAAGATTTGTAGATGTACAGTGCGTGCTGTGTTTTTGCTTTAACCCTCCATCTATCTGACATGGTTTGACGCGAGGGGAGGATTGAGGGCATTGGAGATCAGGATGATTTAGTTGTGTGTTGGCGTGCTTGTGTGACTGTACTGTGCACTATTGATTTCTTTGTCTGTACGCACGTGTGCATGTGTGATAATAAATGGGAGGTTTTGAAGGACAGGCGCTTCAATACTGCGTAAAATGGAAGCTGTTTGTTTTCAACTGCACGTGAGGTACTCTATCAGTCAAAGTTTGGAATAATTAGTTTTTGAAAGAGCTCTCTTTTGATTAACTAGCATGCATTTTTTTTGGCCAAGAATAGGTTAAAAACAGTAATATTGTGAAACATTATTACAATTTAAAATAAATGCTTTCCATTTGAATAGGTTTTAAAATTTTCAGCAGCTATTACTCCAATCTTCAGTGTCAGGTTCTTCCGAAATCATTCTATTATGCTACTCATTTACCATTTGTGTAATTATTAATGTTGGTTAATCGATGTTGAAAACAGTTTTTTGCTGCTTAATATTTTTGTGGAAACTGTACTAAATTTTTTCCAGGTTCTTTGATAAATAGAAAGTTCACAAAACCCGCATTTATTTGAAATTTGTATGTTTTGTTCAATTTAATGCATCCTTGCTGAATAAAAGTGTATTTTTTTTATTGTACCACAGTTTTAATTCAGAGGTTAAGCAGCAAAAACATTTTTAGCACTGATCAGATTTAGTTTTTCTTGAGCACCAGATGAGCATACTGTATTAGAAGGATTTCTGACGGATCTTTAACACTGTTCCTGAAATAAATGGAATATATCACAATGCTCAATATGGCAAATGTTGGGGGGAAAAGTCCTGTCTTTAAATTAAAACCGCCAGTGACCAATACTTTTTTAACGTGCATGTCTATCAGCTGGACAAATCTAAAAACTATAGTTTTGTTGTCAGACTTTAGCTATAAAAGTAAATTTGTGATACTATGGTTGTCAGATTTTATTTTATGATTTGACATGAAATCCAACATTGGCAAGCAGTTTGGAGATTTCGGTCTCTCCTCATTCAGCTGGCATCACTACAAAATAGCTGCCTGGGGGCTGTACCAAAATGGCTGCTGAGTGAACGATCTGCTCCAATAAAGATTTTTGTGTCTTCACACAATAGTTCAATTTGCACACTTTTATAGCATATAAGTTTTACTAAATTATTTTGGATGTATTATGTGGCTACACACACATACACGCACATATACACACATAAAAGGGGCTCCTGCAGGGTTGATTGATGTGTGTGCACAGCTTGCTGTAATCCATGGCTTTCTCACAGTAAGAGTTGTGCTTCTGATGAATGATCTGGAAGGGCCCAAGGCCTAATGAAGCATACAAGTTTTAATAAAAAATCTCAAATGTCTGGCAGTGGAAGCCTCTGACAAGCCACACTTCACAAAAAAATCTTTTTTTTTAGTCATGAAGAGTTTTTAAAGAGCTATTACCAAGAAAATTTCCAAAGAAAATGGGCTCACATAAGTACGTTCCTGTTCCAGAATATGCACCATTTATTCACATTAAACATGCCAGCACTTTCATTTATCATGTTCCTAAACTTGTTTACTAAAGTGAATGCATGGGCTCAAAGGATGTAGAGAGAGAAATATACATCTTAGTAACAGGCTTTCGTTTAGTGAGTCTAACTGAACTAGCTAACTTAAACTAGTGTCATAGTAGTTATTTTCAGTGATGCAACTACTAACAGGGTTCTACATTTAAAATATGATTGGCTCTATTATCTGAAAGGTGTATTTCCATTCCTATAGATGTGATTTTATGTATGATTACTGCATGATCCAATAGCTAAATGCTACAAGTAGCTAGTGCTAAGATACACAAAAAGTACTAAATGTAGCTCAACCCACTAAACGAAGCATGCTCTGAGAAGTCCTGTTAACAACTTCCAGAAATAACCAGTAATCTAAAAAAGAGCATCTCAGTCTCTGACAAGAGAAAGTGCAGTTGGCAGAAAGTGTGTTTTGGGTCTCTGTGTCGTGAGAAATATTTCACACTTCTGGACTCCTTCTCCCCCTCTTATGAAGCTCCCCAATCATTTCCAAATGAATAAACAGATCTGTGTCACACTAAGCTAAATCAAATAGCCATCTTTTAAAAACTTGATGTTACTGTCTAGATAAGTTCACATTACAGATTCTAATATTCAGTTAGGATTAGGGCTGGGTGATATATTGAATATTCTAGATTTTGCTGATGATATATAATTAAGTATATCGAATACCACAGTATAAATGAGCTTTTTGCTTTTTATATGGGAATTAAGTTTCCTAAAGAGCATGTCATTAGACTAATTTTACGATCTTTCCTTGTCTTGCAAATGAATTGGATGAGAGATGTTTTAAAAGATTTATACATTAATGAAAAAACGATGATTAATTTCCTGTATATTTAAATGATTCTCATCTAAAATGCCCTCCTTTGCTTATGATCTTTCATTTATATGATCTTTATGCTTTGATTGTTTACATTCATGGTTTTAGGTGTTGAACGACACACTCTATCACAATATTTCAAACCTGATATCCCACTGACTCTCTTCAAGGTTTCCAGAATTTTCTTTCATATAAGGCACCACTGGGTATTTTACACACACACACACACACACACACACACACACACACACACACACACACACACACACACACACACACACACATATATATATATATATATATATGTGTGTGTGTGTGTGGCTCTAATTTTAGCTGGAGATTGGTCCCAATCATATTTTCTTATGTGGCTCTAATTTTAGTCTCCATACAGCTAAGAAAAATGGTCATATATTTCCAAACCCTTACGTTTGAAATGCTTTCATTTTCCAACAATACTGAGAATGTCTGGCTGCTGCTGGTCAGTGTGAGAGCTGTCTTACAGTGCCTGTGTCTGGTGTCTTTGTGTGAAAGAATGATGATGCAAGTATGTTGTAATGCAGGGGTGTTTGTGTGTGGACTCACTGTGAAGAGGTCTAATGAGAATGAGTGGGTGTAGAGGGACAGGGAAGGTCACACACACACACACACACACGCACACGCACACACACACGCACACACACACACACACACACACACACACACACACACCCCTATGTGGAACTGAGAGGCCCCTTATCTCAGCCTGACACATATGATGTATGAGGTACCATAATTCTTTTAGCTCCCTCTTGCGCACTCTCTCAAACACACACACCTCCACCTCCTGCAATGCATGCACTCAGCAAAGAGGGACAAAGTATCAACCTTGGCCTAAAGAGATATATTCAGTCATTCAATATTTAGAAAGCCACACACAAAGTAAACAAACCCCTTTTGCAATGCATTATACTTCATAAACACTTTAAACTAGTGTGTCATTTTTGATGCTAAAATACTTATCACATCTCAACATACAGGGACAACTATAAGTGTGCCATATGTAGGATAAGTTCTCTGAAAAGTATCAACACATTGCTCTTTTTGTATGACCAATCGGATCGCAGCATTGGTTGGACCAATGGTGAGTTCAGGTCATTACAATTTGTTTGGCGGACCAAAGGCTGTTCAGCAAACGTGTTTGATAACAGTCATTATGTTTGCTATTCAATTTGGTGATGCTAGTCGCACAGAAATTACATACACACTTCAGTATTAATGAAACTTTCAAATTGACCAATCCATGAAAACCACTGGCATGTAATTTAAAATAGGGTCTTCTAAGGGCTTATTGCCATTTATAATGTTTAGACTTAGAGCAACAAGGTCATTAAGTGATCAAACTCAGCAAGAATTTCTGCATGGTAAAGTTTGGAGTCAGGGTGAGAGTGTGGTGTGTGGGTGGCTGGCTTGAACAGAAGAGCATGACAGAATTACGTGCTAACCGTGCTAATTTGGAAGATGAATAGCAAAATGTTGGGCCAGATTCTCATAAAGCTGCCCGGCGAAACAGGCCTGCTTGCTAACGAGGCCGCGTACCTCGATCACTCGTGTTGAGTAATGGAGCAGCTGACGTACCCTGCTGAGAGTTGAGCTGGTGGAGGATGTAGCCAACACGCTAACAACATGAACAGATTTAGTGACTGACAGTTAAGCAACTGCCCGGAAACATGTAGATTTTCAGTTTAAGTAGATACAAAAAGAGAAATTTGATATTATATACCAATATAGCATGACTTTCTTTGCTTTGAGATGTAACTAATAAAAAGAGTTTAGTGCTTGTGAGGAGACACTGCTGTCATTTAGAATAGTTGTTACCCTGTGAATGCCTGCATCAACGGCAATGAAAATGTCATTGCTTTGATAGCGAGCAAAGGTCAGGGGGAAAGTACAAAACAGAACAAACACTCATAGTCCACTTCCTGTTGAGGTGGAAGAGACAAAGCAGGTGGAGGAAAGGCAGAAAGACAAAGGGAATATGCAATCAAAACAAGTTCAAAGCTGTGAGGTAAACCTTCATAAAAAATAGCAAATAGCTTCAATACAAAACCATCAAGTAATAATAAGAGTGAATACTGTGTACACATTATGCAAGTACACTATATAGCAAAAAAGTATTTAGACACCCAAACTCTTTCCATGTGTGCTTGTTGAGCATTTGATTTCAAAACCTTTGGCATAAAGTTTTAAACCCTAGTTCTTCAACTCATCTGAGATTCCTTTCCACTAGATGTTGCAATATGACTGTGGGATTTGCTCCCATTCACACACAAGAGAAATCAGCGAGGTCAGATGCTGATGTTAGGCAATGGGTGCTTCCAAATTCATCAAGGTCTAAAGTGAGGTTCAGATCTGGGATTCGAGCAGGCAAGTCGAGTTCTTCCACACCAGACTTAATCTTTTATTGAATTTACTTTATACACGGGAGCATGTTATGCTGGATCAGAAATTCACATGAATTAAGAATCCAAACTTGTTAAAAACAAGGGTATCCACATTCTATTGGCCATGTAGTGTGTTATTACTGACATACTGATGATTATGTGTCTTACCAACGGTGCAATGTTCTCCGGTCCAGCCCTGGTGACATTCGCATTTGCCGTCCTTGCAGGTGCCATGTTCAGTGCAGCGTGGGTGACAAGCTTTCAGATCGCATTCTGAACCTGTCCAGCCCTCTTCACAGCGACAGCTTCCTCCTATACACACACCGTGTGAGCCACAGTCCACTGCACACACCTCTGCAAACACAAACAAAGGTGAAAAAAATTAAAATCCCTTTTTGGTCTGGCCTGCAGCATAGCCAAGGACTATAAAAGGTCATGAGGTCTACAACGCGGTAGCGCAAATCTTTTCTACCCAAAACAACAAGAGCAGAGGTTACATTCCTGAGAACAGTCATGTCTAAGATATTGACTTTAAGTGTGAAAAACTTATGACAGGAAATAGATAACTGCGGACCCCTGCTGTGTCAAGCAGCCTGTGTGGCAGAGAGGAGACTGTCTGCCCCACCTCAACTGACACCCTGTAACAGTGACATATCTCGACCTTGTCTGACCCACTGGAGTGTGTGCATGCCTCATGGAGACTTTGGCGGAGGGGTGCTGACTAAAGGTGTGTGATCGGGGGAGGGGAAATAGACATCAGAGCGTGCAGACACGGATGTGAATTGACACGCTGAACTTTCCACCCGGACCCAGAAGACAGGCCTCCCACATAGATTGAAGAAAACACATCAAGCCAAAATAAATCAATTTATACACACTCCACGGTCTGCCAAATATCAATATGGAGTGTGTTCGAATGGCTTTTGGTATCGAAGCTATCATGGAAGTGCTTTATTAGCATTTCTCTTTACAGGTTTGTAGCTTTTTTTTTTTTTTGGCATGTTTACAGAAAAAGATTCTCTATCGACAAAAGCTTCCAAAGAGAAATTGCATGTTTTTGTCAATAGAAGCTACTTTCGTGTTTGTCATACCTGGCCGTGAATGCAACTGGCAACAAAAGCAGATGAGGGAAAATTGGGTGCATTTTGAATGATATCCTGTGAAAAGTGTCTGATAGCGATTTGGAATCGGTTTATGAGTTTGTGTACGTGCGCGTGTAGACTTGTGTGGGTTTGGCAGAATAGTAGATGAAGACACACTGGCACAAAGCAAGCTGTAGTTTAACAGCCCACACACCATTCCACCAGAGCATCGCAGCCTGACACACCCTGTCATAGAAGAAACAAAGCACTAGAAAGACATTTCTTGATAAAGACAAATTATGGGATGGGGCATTGTTAAGCTTCCTCTCTGACTCTTTCTGCGGCGCTTCCTGACAAGGTGTGAAACCATGACATGACACTCAGCCAGAGTTGCTGAAAGTGTATTGAGACAAGGAAACAGAAGTGAAGAAATGAAGAGAGACTTTCCCAGCAGCCCTTGGGTCAGGTGAGTGCCAGTTTGTGGTTGGTTTCCCCGCTGCGTGCTGTTATTATGCCTCCTGCAGGTGGGCCGGAGTGACGCACCCCTTCGGGCGTGTGTGTGGGCGCCTGTGTGTTTTTTATCTTTCATCAGACAAAACTCTGCTGAAGTTCACCTCAGTTTCCTCAGAGCGGGAGCATGATTGAAAGAGAGAGACTGCATACAAGGAAAAAGTTCACACAGACAAATGGAGAGCAGCTGCTGGGAAGTGCTTCTGGAAAACTGACGGCTCGAGCCGTAAACCGGCAGCAACTGTACTATATCAATCTGGATTACTGTCTTTGCAGGAGTTGCTGCCAGAGTGTGCGGACCGAGTGCCTAATGGTGTCCCTGTTGCACATGGCGTCATGCACCTAATTTTTTGAGAGGCCATTCCTGGCTTATTTACTGTCCTAGGCAAGTCGTGATGTGAAATTTTTTTAACAAACTTAGTTCTTTATAGAATTAGAAAAAGAGATAGTTTATTATATTGATTCTCAATGTGCTTTGTTAAATCTATAAAGTTGAATATTATAAATTTCATATTCAGTCCTTTAAAAGAAGTCAATGCATTAATCATTATGAACTACCAATAAACAGTTTTACACCATGTATTAATAGTCTGTAAATGGATAAATACACAAGAGTTCATTGTTTATTTTTTTGTTCATTAAATACCTTTAGTTTAAACCTTTTTAATTAAAATGATAACTTAAAATGTAATTTTTTTTCATAACACATGAACCAAATGTTAAATTCTTTGTTCACTTATTTATAAATTCATTACGTTCAATTATACATTCATTTATGAAGTTAAACTGTTAAAAGATGTATCAGAGTATGCAAAAATGTTCAAAACTAACAGAAACTGTTAAGCAGTGTTATTCTATATTTGATTAGTCTCCATTGTATTAACAACAAGACCCTTACAGCAAAGTGTTAACCATTAAATTTTTCAAAAAAAAAAAATAAAAATCATTTGTTATGGACATAATAATAATAATAATAATACATTTAATTTGTAAGCGCTTTTCTAAGTACTCAAAGACATTTTACAGAAAATTGTAAAACAAATGTAGCAACATCGAAAAATTGTAAAGCAATTTACAATTGCATATAAAACATGCATATAAAAACATGCAATTTACAATTGCATATAAAACATGCATATAAAAACATGTTTATATGCATGTTTTGTTCCAGCATTTTAATAGTAATGATAATACAAACTGAAATGTATAATTTGAATAAAAAAATATATTTTTGGCTCTGATTAAAATAAAAATCTGAGGGGGCACATGCATGAATAGCCATGACACTTCTGTCGACACGTGCCCTCCTCTCGCCTTCCGTATTTAATTTCTATCACCCTATCATTATCTGAGACTAAAGGGGCATTACTAATTTTATCAGCACTTTTGGGAATGTTGATCGATTTGATCAAAACCCATCCCCACGCAATAGGCGTTTATTACCATTTACCACAGTACTGCAGCCATCAATGTGACAGAGGGGGAGCATGCAGGCCTCATTTATTAGTGCTGCACTAATTAAAGATGTAAGGCTAATTAATGAAAGGGAGGGGGGTGATAGTTTACAAAGACATCAGGTAGTTCTTCCTCAGTCAAAATGGGACGGAAAAGAAAAGAAGTGAGAGAAAATGCAAGAGTGAGTGAGAGATCGCTATGTGGGGCTCTTGGGTGAAATAGTATTTTCATTAGACACAGATTGCTGCTGGGAAAATAGCATTGTATAACTAAAAGGCCGACCATGGGTGAGTCCTTAAACAGCAGGAGTCCAATACTGCTCTTATTACAGAGATCAGTATCGTCACTCACACAAACACAAGATGTGCACACGCATCCCACACTAGCTGCGGCTGAGCTTTTGATGGACTGAGAGATATTTCATAATGATAGTGTATTTAAGGTTGACTCAAATGCGCCTTTGAGAAGGTCTGCTGACAGATTAAACAGAGAGGAGGACAGAAAGTAAAAGAAGAAATAACAGCCTGTTAATGCCCTTAACAACTATAAGCAGCTATTCAGTGCATAAAACAAAGCATGATTAAAAATAATAAAGTGGGAAGAACGTCATATTAAAGAGGTGAGTGCAGAAGTGTAAGAAAGATACCGATGGAGCAGTCAGGTCCAGTCCAGTTGGTGTCACAGGTGCAGGTGCCGCTCTCCGTCTGGTAGGTTCCGTGTCCCGAGCACTGGTCTGGACACATGGTCTTCAGGATCTCGCAGTTGTTGCCGCCCCATCCTGGATTGCAGTGGCACTCTCCGTGAATACACACTCCATGGGATGAACAGGAGGGGTCCAGGCAGTCCACTGTGTGTGTTTGGGGGAAAATACAAACACTCTTAGTTAGCAGGTTAGCAAAACCATGCATAATAAAGTAGTATAACCTTGAAATTTTTCAATGCTGAACCTACGTTGTATGCATTATGTTTTAATTATTTTGCATAAAGACTTCATTTCTAAAAACAAAAATAGACTTAATGATATTTAGAGGAGCCTTTTCAGGTCATTCTGTATGAAGGGTAACACTATGCATTAATGGATTTCTGCTACATTAAAGTCTAAGAAGTGACTCCTAGCTTAAATTATTTTTACTACATAATACTAATGTTTAACATGCTTATAAAATGTTAATAGTTTTACTAAAAGGTAAGTAAATGTACTGTAATTAACATTTTGGTTAAATAAATATCAAAATAAATAGTTTCTTCAATTATAAAAAACAAAACAAAAACAGCATTAAATAAACATAACATTAATCAATATTTTGTTTGTTGTATATATATATATATATATATATATATAAATTCTCTCATTTCAATGGAACCCATCATTTGGTAAATGTCAAAGTGTGCATAGCATAAGGTTCACATTACATGGCTCTCAAAATCCCACTGTTCCAGTGCACACACATTATAAGCAGATTCAGTCAGCCCATGTAGCAAAACATGATCTATGTGCTGCTCAATGTGCTCTCAAAGAATGTGCAAGAGATCTTTTATTCTCTTTGGGAGAAGTCCATAGCTACAGATGGGAAAGCAGTTTTTAGGGGACCGAGGAGCAAGCGGGGCTGAATTTGTGAAGTGGGAAACATTCCTTTTCAAAAGCCATGAGGGGCTACTGTGCAGGTGTGTTTGTGTGTGCATTTATGTTTAATAACCCCTGGGAGAAGGCTGCAGTTCAGTAACCCTTAATTCCTCTGATTGTGCGGTAGCTGATGGGGCTTAATCATCCCATTGATTGACAAAAGGCCAATTCATGACCAGAAAATAAAGTTCCCTCCATAAATTGCATTAGCTGGTCTCTCTCCGAGTATAGAGATGTATGTGTTTTGTTGCTCGTGCCAAATCATTACAATCGAGCTGCAGGAATGGAATCTTTCTGGCTTACAGGAAAAAAATAAAACAAACAGCGCACCACGTGCTCTACATGCTGCGTGCCGAGTCACGGTAACATAAACACTATGCACAAAGCTAATTTTCTTAATTAAGAAAAATCTATTGTAATCTAGCATTTTTCCCACTCACACGAGGCTGATGGGTAAGGGACCTGCACATCAGCGGGGACATCAATGTACAGTAATTATTTGTTCTGTGAAGTGGAGAATGGCAATTGTTTCTGCAATATTGAACTATTAACTCATGGGTAATGATTATTGCAGGGACAGTAAATTATCAAAGAAGGTCACAGGCAGAAGAGTCCCTTTGATGGCTACAGACAAGGCGTTAGGCTCCTCATTAAGCAAAGTGATGCTGAAAGGCAATATGAACTGGACAGATTTTTCTCTCTCAAACACTCAAACAAACCCTTCTCTCTCACACATGCTTTCTTTCTCTCTTTTTATCAGGTCTGGTGAAAAGCTTGTCTGTGTCCGCAGAGACAGAGCTTTCAAACACTTCTTGAGGAAGAAAAAAAATCAATCCCCCTCAAACCAATGGGTAATCAGCGATCGCGTTGATAACACATTATCTTGCACATCTTTGATGGTGTAATGCAGTGGGTTTTAATGGCAAGAACACTGGAAATAGCAGTGTTGGATAAATGCTTCCATTAGGGCTTCTGATGGGTCTCTTATGAGCTGAGACTTGAGATGCTGGAGATGTCTGTGAGGAGGGAAACAGCTCCGAACTCTGCATGACAACAAAACTGTTTTCTAACATCAGACCACTGAATGGAGGGTTTGCTGTAAAATCATGGTTTCTTGAGATACATAAGAAATAACAATCCATTTCTGACTGAGATTCTGAAATAAAAAAAAATAGTTTGCTAGACAAAATCACTGGGGTTTGATTTGTAGCCCTGACCTTCTTCACAGTTGTCTCCTTTGTAGCCTGTGTTGCAGTTGCAGGTGCCCATAATGCAGATTCCGTGTCCGCTGCAGTGAATATCGATGCACTGGTTGCTAGGAACATCACACTCTGTCCCCTTCCAGCCGCTGTAACAAAGACAGCGCCCCCTGGAGTACTGCCCATTGCCACTGCACAGCACTGGACAAGCGGCTTTGAAAAGAAAGACAAAAAGCAATTGGGAAAATTAGATAAAAGATGAAAGTAGTTCATGAGATTCATATCATTCAACATGTGAAGTTTTCTTTATGTATCTTCTACTGTGTTAGCCCTAAACCAGACAGACACACTAGCCACATTTCAATTACCCTTCGAGAAACTGTGCAAATTAAAATTGTGAATTGAAAATACGTTTTAGAAAACATGGCTCTCCGCGTACTTCACTAAAGATACTCAAATATGTCTCTTTCAGTGTTTGGAATAACGTCGTTTAAAAGAACGGCGTTAGGTAACGACAATATTTTTTCAGTAACGGGGTAATCTAACAAATTACTTTTCCCGTCGTTACAATGCCGTTACCATTACTGAAAGTTAAATGCGGTGCGTTACTATGCATTGATTTACTAAACTATGCAATCCGAACGCACCCCTGGCTCACACACAGTGAGTGTGGAGGTGGGTTAAAAACGAGATAAGCGATTATGATTGGCTAAGGCGGAGTCATGTGTTTCATGGTAGCCAATCAGAGCCAGTGTTTTTACACACATGCCAGCATAAGCACCACACACATAAACACACACACATAAACACACACGCAACAGCTACACAGAGATTCGCAGCAGCAGCAGAAATGGCGAGTCAGGAGCAATCCGATAAAAAGTTGGCATTTTCAAGGTGGAGATATAGGCACTACTTCAAATTCATTGTGGTCAAAGGCAAGAACGTGCATGTAATGTGTAGCCTACATGTAGTTTGTTACACACGCATCTACAAAGCTAGTGGCCCAAAACACTTTTCTTACAAAGATAATACTTGAAGTGCAGGATAGAACTCTTGCTGTCTTTTGACGTGCAATAAATATCAAAAGTTATGTACAAACACCTGTCTGTTCTACTCATTTCAACTGACTTGTGGAAACTGCTAAAAAAATAAAATTATTAACTTTTTTTTTTTTTTTTTTTTTTTTACAGTAACGCAACTAGTTACTTTCCCTGGTAACGAGTTACTTTTATTATAGAATAATTCAGTTACTAACTCAGTTACTTTTTGGAACAAGTAGTGAGTAACTATAACTAATTACTTTTTTAAAGTAACGTTCCCAACAGTGGTCTCTTTTGATTAAAAATAATGGCTAATGCAGTGGCTGCGATAAATAAATAAAGTAAATACAATAAAAACACCATGGAAATAAAACTAATTGTTGCTTCCTCCTGGTAATAAGAAGCTGTTCAGGCTTGGGAACCAAAAGCATACTAGCCGGCTGTATTTGCTCAAATGACAATCTGAAACCAATTATGAATAGCGACATTGGTTGTTTATTTCTCTTGAGAGTCGCGTGTGACCGCGTGTGTGCGCACCTGAGTTTGAGAGCATACCTCGTGAGCAATCAGGCCCAAGGAACCCTGGGAAACAATGGCATGTTCCCGAGCGACAGTCTCCGTTACCATGGCAATTGTGTGGACACTCAGTGAGGGTATCTGGGGGGAAGAATGAAAGTGTGTGAGAGAAAGCCACAGAAAGCAAGGAGGCGAGAGAGGAAAGGAAAGTGAGAAAAGCACTAATTGAGGAGACAGTCTGTGGAAATTAGCAGACATTCAGACCCCCCATCTTTAATTAAAGGAGTGCCAGATGCGTAATTAACAAAAACCTGCATCTAAGCTTACTCTGCCTTAATGAACCAATCACAGCATTATTACAACCAATTAGCAGCCAGACGCTCTGCTCTCTTTACACTGCTGGATGGCCATTAAAACACACATACACATACGTTTGTTTGTTTCTTGTTATAGTTGGGACTTTCCACTGAATTTTGTTTTTATAGTAAAATAATGATTGAACCCTAGTCAATGAACCCTAAATATAAATCTCATAGAAACCTTTCAGATTTTTTCAAGTTCGTAAAGTTATTTAGTGTGTTTAATAAGCCTCAAAGCAAACACAGCTGGACCCACAATGTAAACAAAATTTGACATCTATATAATAAAAAACACACAAAGAGCTGTGTTAAAACAGAAGGTGAAAAACATTTAACGCTAATGTGCTAATCCTTAGTATACAGTAGTACATGTTGCATTGACAGCAGTACATTATGGCAATATTGTTAATGTTCAGTAACGTACATTTTTATTTCTTCAACAAGCTCTAAACAAGGCTCTCTCTCCCTGTGCCACTAAAGCTGAATGCTGCAACATAATGCCAACAGGCGTCAATCAAAATTCATTACATAAATATTAAACAGCTAATTTCACTACATAACTAAATAAGACATGGGACAGTTCATAGTACATGTGTAACATTATATCGATAATGTTGCTAAGGGTGATGCCCGTGATATACAGAACCATCGGGTCAATAAAATACAGCTGTTGACCAATCAGAATCAAGGACTGGAAATAACAGTTTTAAAAAATATTATATATTGTATAATATAAGTATACGTAAACTAATATTTATAATTATTTATGTTTAATTTAATTAACAGTAATAATTTCAAACTTAGTAAATTTTAACATTATTATTATTATTATTATTATTATTATTATAAACTATTTTCCCCCAAACTTTTCTGTGGAACCCCATTTTGTATCCCCTTTGGCCCACAGAAACCAATTTGTCTTGAACACAGAAATGCAGACCAGCAGAGTTATATAAACTGCGAAAGCCACCCAGGGACATTGGGTGATTATACAAGCACTCTAGGAACACTGCTCAACCAATCAGATCTGAGAACTGGAAGTAGCTGTTATCATGATATCATTCAAGCATATTACTGAACGCACAACTGTTATGCAGTCAATCACAGATTTAATCCACACTGCTAGCACACACTTTTTGATTCTCTCGTGTGTGTTGCCAAGGTGACATCAATGATTGTGACATCACCTGTCGATACTTTCATTAAAAGAAGCAGCTCATTGGTGTCTAAGTCAATTCTGACAAGGTAATGAACTGCACTGGTTTCTTGTCACCAGCCCGCTGTTGTGACACCACTGAAGCGTTTAGCAGAGCAGCTCTCAGACATCGCCAGTGCAGGACCATATTACCTCGCTACAGAGATATAATCAATTTTCATTTTCAAAAGGTTAACTTTTTACTCATCGAAGCATAATCAACCCATTTTTTTAAAAGAGGGCGCTGGCTGCAGTCCTACTGATAATTTTTCATGTTCCAGTCTTTATGACCGAATTTGAAAGGAAATTACTCTTGCTGAGGCCTATTTTTATGAGTTCATGATGGAGGTGAGAAAAAAGGGGAAAGGGAAGGTGAGAAAAGATGGAAAAAGGAGAGAGAGTTGGAGAGAGTAAAGGTCCTGCAGGTCACTGTGCAACACTTTGAATCAGCTGCTGCCCACTAGCCACTTAAAACATAGATCGATACGGCTCTAACCATCATTATACACACTCATCTGTGACCAGATAGGCTCACACTCTTCATCTCTCTCCGCTCATACAAATACTCACACAGAGACTAAAAAATTATAATATGCATTAGCATTCAAAGGATTTTTTTCGTATGTATTTGAAAGAAGTCCTTTATGCTCACCAAGGCTGCATCTGTTTGATTAGAAAAAGTAAAAAAGTAATACTATGAAATGTTGTTACTATTAAAATAACTTTTTCTATTTGAATATATTTTAAAATGTAATTTATGCCTGTTATGGTTAAGCTGAATGTCACCCGATCCTTCAGAAATCATTCTAATTTGCTAAATCAGTGCTCAGTTGTCAGTTATTCTGGCGTTCAGTTATTAATAATAGTTATTTTGTTGTACTAAATAATAAAATAATATGAAATGTAATAATAATAATAATATAAAAAATAATTAATGTTTCCTTCCTTCTTTACCCAAAAATGTTTGTAGTATATATTTGGTAGCACTTTATTTTACAGTCCTGTTCCTCATGTACATACGATGTACTTATAGTAATTACAATAACTATGTAATAACTAGGTACTAACCCTGAATCTACCCCTAAACCTAACCCCTACCCCATGTGTTACCTTGAATTACCAGAACTTTCTTAGATAAATACACTGTAAGTACACTATGAGTAAATGTAAGTACACATATTGTAAAATAAAGTGCAACCGTATAATTTACACTGCATTTTCATATAAATAATAGGTAATACTTTAGAATAGGTAACACCTATGAGTTGCTAATTAGCATGCATATTACTAGAATATTAGCCATGTATAAGTGCTAATCAAGAACATATTGATGCCTTATTCTACTTGACCTTATTCTACATCCCTAATCGTAACCAATACCTAAACCAAACAACTTCCTTACTAACTACTAACTAGCAAATCAAGAATTTATTGAGAGAAATGTTGTAGTTAATAATTAACAAGTGTTACCTATTCTAAAGTGTTACCAAATAATATTATCAACACATCAAATTCAATGGAGTTTTATATATATTTCAGAATGTCTGACAACAGCATTCAAGTGGCAATAACCCTCTTTTTGAAGTTTGTGTAAAACCTGATGATCATGTGATCCATAATAATTTGAGAATGTTCCAAGAGCATCTTGAGTGGGAGCAAGTTAACATGGTCTATGTCACAAAAAACCCTTTTTTATTTTGTCATGATCTATGTAATAATAATAATAAATGCATATAACAACATTATATAAGTATAGTCATCATTTACCTATGATGATGGTGTTGTAGGAGACCTGTTCAGTGTTTTTGCCATCATTGTAGAAGGCGAGGTGCCAGGTGCCTGAATCCAGGTAGCGGATGAACTCTGCCTCATGAACGTTAACCGCCCGAGACTTTCTGCCTGCTCCTTCCACCTCCACCAGTCCACGCTTCTCTTTAGCTATCAAACGACTGCCATCCAACAGCTCCACAAAGTCATACTGTACACACACACACACACACAACAAATCAAATCCCAGTTTAATCACAGACAGATCAGAGCCATAGTGCAGTACCAGTAAAAATTCACTGCAGCTCCGCATGTCTGGAGTCTGATGTGTTATACAATACAATGTCAAAGAATTGTTTTTGAAGAGCATGCGGCTCTATTACATATGAAATGCAAGAGATTGATGCTTGTGAATATATTGCAAGCAAAGTAATGAATAAGTTTGGAATCAAGAGGGTGCTTACACACTGGAATCCTCTTTGTGAGTGATTTGGATGATTTTTTAAAAAGATGCTCTACATTTCATCTTTTTCTTTTTTTTTCAGAGCTTTGACAAGCTGCTCCCAAAGAGCGAGTTTGAATCAAGGCCTCTGGTGAGTGCATTAAAAAAGATATCTGTTTCCTAAGCGACCCATTGCAGAACAACATAAGAGAGTAAAGGGAAGAATAAGTGAGCAAGAAATTACAAGACACCTGACAAAACGAGAAGACGTTTCGATCAGTGGGGAAACAGATGTCTCCACGCCTGTCTGTCAATAGAACTTCAACCTATCCTTTATTCAGCCTTTAAGAAACATATTGATTCATGTGTGGCAATTAAAGCACTGGGTCAGGGCTATCGACTCTTATTGTGGAGGCCTCCGCTGCCAATTACCTCTATTAAGCATTTATGGGTTTTGTGATGTACCCTTGAAGAAGCCGAGGCTCTGATGTTGCTTGGCAAAAAGAAAGAAACAGGACAAGGAGAAATAATTGGTTTGCTTGCAAAGGCCAAATGCAGTTTTTAGTCAAAGCAGGCAAAACATGTATAGAAGTATAAATCACTTCAAGTTTGAATTAGACAGATGCCGCAGATGGCAAATGGATGGGGATTGTCGGGCTCTACTTTGAAGGTCAGGTTTGGAAGTGCGACAAAAGTGACGGTCTTTTGAGGAAAGTTTGCTGTCTGCCATTTGTAGCAGATCTGTGAGCCTCATCTAAAAGGACGAGAGTAATTGGAACAGTGGGTGTTATGGTATTTCTTACTTCTGGTTACACCGAGAACTATGACTGTAATTATAACATGGAAATTATGAGAATTACCAATGTGCAAAACAGCATCCTACAAAAGATTGCAGAGGTTCTTTTTAGTTTAGCGTTATCGGCATTGGAATAAGATGCAATGGTGCCATTTTGCACCCACAGAGATACTTAAACCTATCTAAACCCCTCAAACCCCTGGAGGTCAGGGAAAATAAGGCAAGAGAAAATGGAATTTTCTTGAAAATGTTGCATGACGATTCTAACTAATGCAACAGGCATTACATATCATGATTTGCTAAGCATGTTAGAATGTAAAGTGTTTTGAATGGTTGTGGAAGTTAATGTAGGAAATTCATTTCAAGAACAGCAACAAAAAACGTCTTTTATACCTGAGTGTGAGTGGGAGGCAGGCCTTTCCGGCCATAGACCCCCACCAGGGCGCCTCGCTGGACGGAGATGTTGAACTTGAGGGACTGCGGCTGGTCAATGAAGAGCTGAGAGCGCCAAAAAGTTCCTGGAGGGACGTCCTGTACTGCTCTACGGCCCACATCCACCTCACCTGTGTCTATGGTGTTATTCTCTTGAAAGTAAACTCCTAGAGAGAGAGATACAGGAAGATGACATTTGTGAGAGACAGATACACCATTTTTATGCTAATAACCTACTGGTAGAGACTAGAAGCTATTCATTCTCAGCAGTGATACAGTGATTTGTCCTTGTGAGATACTATGGTTGATTGTATGCAAGATGGAAAACAAGCTAACCGTAACTGTGAGCAATTTCTCTGTTCTATATGATCTGCCTCTGCACATAGACAGAGACATAATTAAAAAGATATGTGTGGAAAACCACATTGAACCATGATATTTTTGGCATTGCAAGGAAGCTAGATTCATGCATTGACAATCATTCATCTTGTTCATCATGAATGCATTGTTTACAGGCAATAGATTCAATTTGTGATCATGCAAGTGTTAGAACAACCAGGAGTGGGAGCTACAACTAACAATATGATAACCACTTCACAGAATTTAAATTGAATTAAACGTATGCATTTAGCAGATGCTTTTATCCAAAGCGACTTACAGTGCATTCAGACTATCAATTTTTACATATCATGTGTTCCCGGGGAATCGAACCCCCAACCTTGCGCTTAATAGAGCAGTGCTCTACCAATTGAGCTACAGGAACACAGAAGATGCTCTATAAAAATATTAAGCAACAATCAATGTGTTCAAAGGGAACCTGAAACTCAGATGGTTCATATTGGTCTCTTTTTAAATAAAACAGTTTACGAGTTCCTTTTTTTATAGCATAAATGTTTGTGTGCCAGTGGAATCGTGATTCTTGCTATAGCCTCAAGTGTGATCAAACATTCATGAAGTATACCAGAATAATCTGATGTCAAAATCATTAAATCACTCCATACAGTATTCAATTAGCATCTTTAAACCAACTCTTTCTGACCCTCATTCCCAAGATAACCATCACAATGAATTACTCAGCCAATAGTAAAGAAAAAAAACACACTATTTTATACCATTATACTCAGGGGTACGTTTATCAAAAACATTGTTAGCCAGTTTCAACATAGTTTCATTGTCAGCAACATAGTTCAATGATTTGTGTTTTTCTAAACCTTCAGCTCCAATGAACAAATGATCTTGAGCAAAATAAGCAAACTAACACCCAATCCAATCTACTGTATATCTGTCATTTCACATTAGTATTTATTTCATTTTATATCTATTCGTTTGTCAAGAGAATGAAAGAGGCGTTTTTGAAGAGTGCACATATGTGAATGCACTTTAGTAACCTGGAGGAAATACAGTTTTACCTAAAACAAATATCCTCGATTGAACCAAACATCTGTAAGATGCCATTTGCACTGTTTATACCAGTATTCGGGAAATTATTAATTACCATACGTTATTACTACACCATCTTTAAGTTTAACATTGTTGAAACAATGTCAGTCATAACTAACTAGTTAATTTCTCCAACGATGTATCATGCTATGGATAAGTAGCGAGTACCCTGGCAAAACTCTTGTCAGATTGTTAATTTCCTAATACCAGGAAAAGAAACCTTGAAGAGAGTTTAGAATAAACTTGATACAACTAATCTAGTTGAATTCATAAAGCTCAGTAATGATAATGGTAATTTCAAGCCAACGCTTTCTAAAAATAGTCAACTGCGGTAATATCACATGGCGAGCCTAAGTGAAGCTATTTGACTTTGCAGAGCTTCCTTTAACAAGCTGAAAAGCTAATGTCTAGACATTACACACACAAGCGCACAATGAACTTGCCAACAGAAGCCTCGGCATATTCCAGCCCCTCACAACATGTTACAAGGCAACAGTGCGGAATGGAGCGGTAATGGGAGAAGGAGAACAGGCTATGCTCATATGCTAGCTAATGGAAAGCAGCTTCCATTAATATTGCATTAATTATTATTGCGTAATACCGTAGCATGCGGGCGCTAACCATGCGCGTGTTACTAATGCAGTCAGCCGGCTACATAAAGCGCATGCTGGAGTGAACGAAAGAGTAATTAGAGAGGACTTGCTGACTGTTAGTTTTAATGTGAGCATGCCTGTGGCTCTAAATGCTCTACAGAGCAAATGAGAGAAGCCATCTGTGAAGCTCTGATCAACAGTATTGTCCACAGGATAAAAAGAAGGGGATGGTGCGCTTAAAGAATGCCAGTGGAAAAGAGATTTGCTTTCTGTGTGTGCCAGGGATGCCCGGGGTGTTTCTTGGACATGGATATTGAATTGGCATTGCCCATGAGAATGGTAGAGATGTAAAAGGTTTGTTTTGGCTAGATGCAGAGACTCCCTAAAGCCCTGTACTTCTCTTTCTATTTTACTTTCTTTAGCTTCTCTCTTCATCTTAGCCATGTGATCTGTGAAACTGTCTTGATCTTTATTCTTTAAATGTGTGCATAATTCTGTGGGTAAGACAAAGAATAACATTCCAAGCTGCTGTAACTGTATTTTTTGTTGTATACCACATTAAATACCACTACTGTCTGAAAGATATCACCGAAATTGATGTCCTAAGAAATGACTCTCGTCTCTGTAATTGTCTGTGGCTCTGTACAAAGCAAAAATCGGGAAGAATCTGGGTATGTACAGGTATGTCATTAGTTTTTATATTTAGAGGTATAGGCACAGAATTTAAATAATGTTCCTTAAAAACAACAACAAAAATAATGACCTTATTCACTCATATTCCAGTTATTCTGATGTCTCATCAATGTATCATTTTATGACATTTGCTGCAGGTGAGCAGTTTTAGTCAGTTATATTTTGTATTTATAATTATATTGTTCTTCATTCAGATTATACCACATTATTTTTGGTCATCTTTGAAGCTTGAGAGCCCCTGGTTTGTATGAAATATAGAAAAGACCTGTGAAAATTAGTGTTTTTTTTTTGTATTCTAGTGTATATAATGACATGAGGGTGAAGATTATGCTACAATTCATTTTTTGGCTGAACCACTTTAATTAATGTTAGTAGTAATACTGTGGAAAAAAAATAAAATAAAAATAAATTAAAGCTATTGCTCTTTCATCCTGAACAAATTAAAATAAAGGAGAGTTGTGGTTTTCTTGCTGCAGTGACAGATGACAAGATGTTTGTGACAAACATTTACCCTCAAGTACTCTGTCATGGTCATACAGCTATACAAAAACATGTCAAAAAGAGGCCTCATTTTTAATTTTGTCATTGGGTATGGTGTGACTTTCTCCTGTGTCTTGCTGTACAACTCATTAGACAGCTATTTTTTTTGTTCCAACACTGCACACGGGGTGACTTTCAGTCAAGCAACAGTCAAGACTCTGAAGAGGTACACACTTTTACTTTCAAATGGCTAGACGGAGCGTAGCTGAATGTAACGGACCCACAGGGTCTTGAGACAGGGTCTTTAAAATAATTATTTTTAACCTGACATGTGACATTAAAAACGCAACCAAGAAGTCAAGTTTACGTCTGCTGTGCTGTCAAGTACTACCATTGTCAAAATTACTAAAATGCACTGTTAGACAGTTAGTGACAGATTTTAATTAGAGACAGAATTAAACTTTTCCATTAAGGGGTGAAATTTGCCCCCCATTCCATGGGATTATTTAACTAACCCCAAATGTATGTGTCATCTTAAACTTAATATATTCAATTAAAATGGTAGTAAACTACAGGTATGTTACAAGCCAATTGAAATCAGTATCAGTACAATCTATCTTTGCACTACAAAGGTTACAGAAGCTGCATCTGAAGCGGCATTTAGATGTATTTGCACAGACTGTGTGTACATATTCAGCTCAGCGGTGGTATAAATATGTTTGCACTGCAATTACAACTGCATAAATAATGTACAAGATTGATATTTTAAGTATAAAATCATCATTATTCATGGAATCATTCTCTCAACAGATTTGTTCAACAATGTGAATTCCTACCGTAACAAAAGACCAGTGTGTTGCACAACAGTTCTGCTGTGGATTTAGTCACAATTATTTCCATGGGTAAAACAGAGCAAAAACAGACAAAACTGCTGCTAAGTATTAACTTATTGTTTTTTAAATGCAGAACTCTTGCTTGTATGATATTGATTAATATCATAAATATAAAAGACGATACCTTGTACAGGTGCATTTTTGCACCCATATCTTGAACATGGTTGTCAACTCTCACGGTGCCCATGTAAATCTCACACCAAATTGGCAACCCTGCTTAGGATATGAAACAAAGTCTCAGCTTTAAAATTTTCTAGGTTTAAACACTAAATTCCAACAATAGATACTGTTTTGGATTTGAATTTGTTTTCTTTTTTGTCCCAAGCTCCCATAAATTTGCGACCCTGATGCACATTCTCATTTTAACAGGATATCAACAGCATGAGGCTAAACCCATGAAAATTAAGACACTTTATTGTGATTTATCCCCTCTCTCTGCCCCACAATCCTTGATTTCCCTTTTAATTTATTTGTTTCTGCCTCTCTCACCTATTATCCACTCCCTTTTCAACACTCCATCCATATGTTTTCATTGTCATCACCCCACTTTCTCTCTCTTTCACTGTTTCTGTTGGGCCCTGAGAGACATTAACATCTCCACATGTGATTTTGCCAAGTGTCTCCCCTCATTCCAAACGCATTCAGTTGCAGATTTAGGGCCTCTTTATGACTTTCAGAAAAGTCACTTGAGCAGTTTTTAATTCACTGAAGCCTGTGAAAGAGTGTCTGCGTGTGCATTAGGGGAAGTGGTGGTATATTCATTAAGAGAGTGCGAGAGAGTGTCATGCTCGGCTCTCTTAGCTGCTGCGGTGGGACTGAATACAAAGCTGCTCAGATGATTTGTGTAAGAATGGTGCAGCACATAAATAAGGCCCCATGAAACATTGCTAAAAGCAATGTTAGGTTCCACTTTCAGGCACCAGGAATAAAATTCAATTTTAAGCGCAAGACTACAGCTTTCGTACATCTTTGCGAGGATGGTGGAGTCTCTGAAGGGTGCGTGTTTGAATACAAAGCAGTCAGTTTGAGGAAATCTAAATTGTTTATGGAAATCAATCGCTTAAAAAACAGCGAGTTCTATATGCTAATGACATTCCCTACAGTCCTTGTCACATGCAAACACACGCACCTCTGAAGTGAGGAAGGCAATCTAAACACAAGCTGTCATTTAGGAAGAAGAATGCACTGAGGCTATTGTCCCTGCTTTGAAAACACATGCACACATGTACACACACATACACAAACACACAGAGCACTTGAAGCTCTTTTATGGAGTGAGTGCTTTTAGGTCAGCTGTCTCTCAAAGAAAGGTGAACTGCAGATGACAACAGCAGCTCTTTCTTCACTGCAGAAGAATAGATAGACAAATGAGTGAGTGTGTGTATGTATTTCAAAGGGTCTACTGCAGGTATGTAAGTCAAACGTTGCTGCGTATTATGTATGCTCAGTCTGTCAGTAAGAATATGTGTCTGTGTGAATTTGCTGCGGCTCTATTCATATGTCTGTGTGTGTGGGCAGCTTTTCTATCCTTTTGGGCATGAGATGTCTGAAAATCCTGCTTGAAATACAATAAAACCTGACAAAACCAGCTAGTGGGGACACCCTTGTGAGCATAAATGGTTCATGAAAGAGCTAAATATGTCTAAATATCTGAATAAAAGAAAATTCTGTAAGACATTTATAGATAAAGGTTGTGGTTAGTCTTTATGTATAATTGTACAGCAGTAAGTTTCAGCTCTTTTGACTGGATAAGAACTGACTTTTTATTTATAGACGAAAACCCACAGAGAATAATATTTGCAATTGTCCTTTCTTTCTCATGTCATGTTGCTTAATTAGCTTACATTAAAGACCCCATGACGTGGCTGGATGAGTAAAGTTTTCTGTCTTCAGGGAGAGACATTCCCATTTTCATTCTGATTTGACAAATTTTGTATAGTGCAGAATGATTAATATTTCTGGTCAGTTGTTGAAGAAAAACACTATCCTTTAACAGACTGGGGCTAGTATAAAAATGCAGCCTGGGTGAGCATTAAAGACTTCTTTAAAGACTTTTGAACTGTATTGAACATTTTAAGTGTGTACAGTATATCTGCAGTATATTATGCTATTTTGTTTACCTCTGTGAGTACGTGACTTAAAACATGCACTAAAAGCCAAAACTCTACCTAGTGTTCTTTTCATGGGGTCTTGAAGCAACAAAAAACTGCAAACATGAAGAAACAACAAGGATACAGATGCAAGGTTATTTATGTATGCATACAGTATATGCATGTTCATACTGCATACTGTTGACCGAAATGCAGTTCTGTGTGTATATGTGATATGTCCTTCACAGACAGTGGTGCTGGTGCTGGTGGGCACACAGGCACAGATCAAGGTTAACTGAAGGAGGTGGTGGTGTTAGCTGCTGTCTGTATTGATTGTGAGTAAGCTGTGTGATCGTACGTATTGCTGATGGCTTCATTAACTAGCTTCATCCTGTTTGGCCCTCACAGCAGACTGAAGACCCACCGCTGGAAGCTTGTGCCATTGCAAATTCTCCCGGCCTGTTAACACATTAACATTCCCCTGCACTCAGTGGCATACAAATTTTTATTTCTTTCACTGAGAAAGGGAAAAAAGCGAGGTGGGGGCTCGCGCTAGGAAACAAAAGACTGACTATGCTGAATGCAAATTCTGCTCAAATAAATGTAACCTGATTGTGTCACTGCTGCTTAAGGGGAGATGAATGACTTCCCCTTGCTGTGTAACTAAATAGCCACTGATGCCTATATAACTGCATCACAATCTATTTACCTGCAATTTATGGCCTATTGATAAAAGCACATCCAATTTCTTAACTCTGCTAATGACATTATAGAGACTAAACCTGTCCTATAGCTGATGCACAACTGTCCTGATCTAATGCTACATCACTGCACACGTGGATACGTCCATCACCTCAAGAACAAACACATTACTGTTAGGAGCATCATCATAATGGCCTTCAAACATATGGCCATCTATCTTCACAGCATGAGTGTGTGTCCCTCTGCGAGTGTCTGAGTGCTTGAATTAGTACTTAAGTGAGGGAGGCCTTGTGGGAATACATGTGCCGGTGGGTGGGAGAAAACGATAGGGCCTGTTTCTGTGAGGTTATTTATTTCTGATTGTATTTGTTATTTAGCATATGCTGTTAATCTTAAACGCCTTACACTGTGTTGACAAACTAAAAGCATCTCTTGCATTTTAATATGAGCCTTTCTATTATTCTGCCACAACTTTGCACTGCCCACAGTGAAATCTCATAGGTTCCTGTAAAGCACTGCTGTATATAGAGTGTATATTTTGCAGCATTGATTCTGGTATATTTTCCATTCATTTTTTCCCCATAGGGATTTAAAAAAGGCTTCATTAAAGTTTTATAAACCATGAATCAAGCCAACCAGCTATAATGTGAATCACAACATTACAAACTTTCACTTGCAGTAAAAAAAAAAAAAGACATTATATTTAATGTGTACTTAAATGGTTTTAATGAGGGAAAGAAGTAATGATTGTGAACGACAATCTAATTAATAAAAGATGGTGAAATATAAAACTAAAGAAACAATATATTTTGTTTATCGCAAAATATGCATATGTAAATTATAATATTTTGCACTCATTGTACTGTATAGAATCATTAGTAATGCAGTTTTTCACCACAAATTCTGTTAAAACATAATTATTTTAAAATTGACTTGAAATGATGTAAACAGACGGCTTAAAAAAAGGCATATAGCCAACCATCGAGTAATAACCTTGGAGCTCACAACAGCTCTGTCTTAGTTACCGCTAAGTTAGCGTTAAAAATCCCTTTCCCTTTGGAGAAAATGGATGAAGTTTTACTACTGCAACCCAACTGCTGCACTCTATTTAACATTTATAAGATTTAAAAACATTTTAAAATATGTAAATGCACCAGCAAAGGTAGACAGAATGCCCCCAGGTGCTGTGCCACTTGACTATGCAGATTAAAATATTTAAAATATTTAAATACATTTTTTTGTTTGTTTATTTTTTCATGTTTTATTTCTAATTCAGATGAATACCAATCAACTGGAGACTGGACCCTACAGTCTGTGTGTTATGAGCTTGTGACTTGACTTGAATTTTAGTACAGACAGACAGACAGAGAGACAGGTAGACACATTGGCAGACAGACAGACAGAGACAGACAGACAGACAGACAGACAAAGAGACAGGCAGACACATTGGCAGACAGACAGACAGAGACAGAGACAGACAGACAGACAGACAGACAGACTGGCAGACAGACAGAGAGACAGACAGACAGACAGACAGACAGAGAGACAGACAGGCAGACACATTGGCAGACAGACAGAGACAGACAGACACAGACAGACAGACAGAGAGACAGGCAGACAGACAGACAGACAGACAGACAGACAGACAGACAGACTGACAGACAGACAGAGATACAGACAGACAGACAGACAGACAGGCAGACAGAGATACAGACTGGCAGACAGAGATACAGGCAGACAGACTGGCAGACAGACAGACAGACAGACAGACTGGCAGACAGACACAGTGGCAGGCGTGTATCAGCGAATATATTTGTTAAGGAATCGTTTTCCTTTGTGTGATACATGTACTGTGGATCAGTGGCAGTATGAGGGACTGATAGACATATTTACTCTCACCATTTTATCACAACAGGTGTCCAGGACACCTTACTGCTTACAGGAGTGAATTGAAAACTGTCTGTATGAACGAAGCGTAACTGAAGTCAGACCCCTGTTCTATTCTCACAGCGGTAACCATAGTGACAGAAAATATCAAAGACGGTGACTTCAATAACACCGGCATGTCTTTTCACAAATGACATGGTGTTATTTAATAAACAAGTCGAAGTGCGAATTCATCTGTGAAATCTTAATTAACCGACAACGTCTTTCAACTTTTAACCGAGCGTAGAACACAGCATCTGCAAAACTGATGAGACAAGATCTTGAGAAATATAATGACTGGATCCA